>NW_017319973.1:0-421 GCF_000935625.1 Nanorana parkeri
GCTACAACAGGAAGTGCTAGGGCTAGGACTACATATTTGGGGTGTCTGTAGTTCTAGCAAACTTCCTAATAACATTGTTTGAGAGAACATTAAAGTATAACTAGAAAACTAGGCTCACAATCAGCAAGGTTTTTTTGCATTTATTGAACCGATGTAATAAAACACTTTCAATGGTTTCCTTAACAGACCAAACGGGAGCAAATGAGAAAGTTCATTGTTAGGGTTTACATACATTTTAAGGACTACAGTTGATACATTTTCCAATACAATACTTGTCACAATAACACATTACTTGTGTTAGAGAGCATGTCTTGCCTCACATGCGGAGGTCTAAAACATTCCTAAAGTAATAACATCTTGTGGTGCCTTCACGTACTGGTGTAAAAGTGACACTAAACTCAGGAGTTACATCTTAAAAATG
>NW_017319974.1:0-421 GCF_000935625.1 Nanorana parkeri
CTGGTAAGCACCCCTAATCTCTAACCCAATTGCCGTCTGTCCATAATGACATCACTGTAACTCTGATTTACCTGTATGCACCCCTAATCTCTGGCCCAACTGCTGTCTGTCTATAATGACATCACTGTAACTCTGATTGCTGGTATGCACCTCTAATCTCTGGCCCAACTGCCATCTGTCTATAAGGACATCACTGTAACTCTGATTGCTGGTATGCACCTCTAATCTCTGGCCCAACTGCCATCTGTCTATAAGGACATCACTGTAACTCTGATTGCTGGTATGCACCTCTAATCTCTGGCCCAACTGCCATCTGTCTATAAGGACATCACTGTAACTCTGATTGCTGGTATGCACTTCTAATCTCTGGCCCAACAGCAGTCTGTCTATAATGACATTACTGCAACTTTGATTGCTGGTA
>NW_017319975.1:0-421 GCF_000935625.1 Nanorana parkeri
CTTGGAGTCTATTGAGGTGCACAGGCCCCGCCCCCTCTGTGAGGCATGCTGGGAGTGGGAGGGATTATCCCCGGCTGGCCTACAGTTTTTGTGCTTGTCAGTGTCTATTCTTCCTGTAGGTGGCAGTATAACCCGAAGGTGCCTGCCAATGGACTCCAAGCCAAGGATGATACGGTGAGTTCCTATCGCTGAGATGGTCCCAATAATGGCCGGCACCACATACCTCCGGCCTGACCGGATCCTCAATGCCGACCACGGCGATGCCGGTCAGATCCGCCACGATGTCATTCTCATTGTCCCAGTCCGGCTCTGGACTGTGGCTGAAGTCCCGGTACGCGATGCAGATAGTCCGGAGCCCGTCGCAGGCCATTGGCTCGATCACCTTCTTTATCATCTCGTCTCGGTCTCGGGGCCGGAACAG
>NW_017319976.1:0-421 GCF_000935625.1 Nanorana parkeri
ACCAAACTAATTAGGGGAATGGAGGACCAGAGCAATGAGACGAGGCTACTAAATTTAAACATGTTCACGTTACTGGTGACAGTAACATTAGCAACAAACTCTTTACAATTAACTCCGTAACAAAGACTAGAGGCCACCACCTAAAATTGGTGGAAATGAAATTCAAGCACAAGGGGCGAAGGGGGTTCTTCACAGTTAGAGAGGTTAAGGTCTGGAACTCGCTGCCAGAGGCAGTGATCGCAGCTAAGAATGTGGAATAATTGAAGAAGCTTTTAGACGAGAAACAATAACATACAGGGGTACAGGTACAATTAAGAATGAACTGATACAAGGTCCTATGTGTGTATGTGAGGGTGTGTTTGTATAGTGTATGTACATAAGTGTATGTGCATGTATATGTATGTATATATATTAGGGCTGG
>NW_017319977.1:0-421 GCF_000935625.1 Nanorana parkeri
CAACCTCAAATACTATGTAACTATGTAACTATGTAAAAAAAGGCTGTTATGGACAAGTGGTGGCAAGGCAATTGCATGTGTCAAGGAGTAGAACATTGCAAGCAGTGGTGCAGCCGCAAGCCTCTGATGATCTTTTACCAGAGACAGGCAGCAGGAACAGGTTAAGTGCTGTCAAGCTGCAGTTTTCTCCAGATTGCATCATACTTTATTCCCCTCAACATGTAAATAAAAGTGCTACAAGCTGTCTTAGGTAGGGCCCCCATGCCCCCTTTAAAATAAGGAGACTTCCAGAAATATGGCCCTTCCCCCTATGTCAGAATAAAATCAACAATAGAAAATGTATCAGTTCTGCACTATGAGAAGTCCTTATGGTTTAATTAGTCATAGGTAGGGGCTGGGGGGAACTTAGTGACATTAAACC
>NW_017319978.1:0-421 GCF_000935625.1 Nanorana parkeri
ACATATCTCAGGTCTCAGTATAAATGACTCTAAATCCATGGTTCTAAATATCTCCCTGCCTGCATCACTTGTTACATCTCTAAAAAACAACTACCCCTACTCCTGGCGTGAAAACCATATGCCATACCTGGGTATTAAATTGACACATTCATATCAATCCTTATATAATGCGAATTATCCGGAGATGATGACTAAACTGTCTCAGATGTTACGGAAGTGGTCTCACTATCAACTCTCTTGGTTAGGCAGGATTGCTGCAATAAAAATTACCCTTTTGCCTAAGATTCTCTATTTCTTTCGAGTCTTGCCTGTTGCAGTCCCCAGCCAAATCCTTAAAAAACTGCAAGCGCAAATATTTACCTTTATATGGGGGGAACAAGAGACCTAGAGTCCCCAGACGCACGCTATATTTCCCGAAGTC
>NW_017319979.1:0-421 GCF_000935625.1 Nanorana parkeri
CTGGTGGTTAGTGGGGGGATCCCTGGTGGTTAGTGGGGGATGCCTGGTGTTGGGTGACCATTCATCTAGAGCTGCAGCTAATGATTATTTTGAAAATCGATTAGTTAGCTGATTATTACGTTCAATTAACCGGTTAATCGGGATAAAAAAATGGCTCCAGTGATGGACTACTAGTTTGTATTGAGATTGTAGTCCATCACAGGAGCAAGCTTGGAGCGGTGGAAGAAAAAAAAAGCTGTGGTGTGCAATATAGTGAAATGGAAAGTGTAAAATTATACAGCAATCAATGCAGAATGGCAACGGCTATAGAGGACTGCAAATTCCAGTAATACATAATACAGCGCAATGCAGAATACCTCCAGCAATTATATATATACATGATAGCTGGCGGTATTCTGCATTGTGCTGTATAATGTACTAT
>NW_017319980.1:0-421 GCF_000935625.1 Nanorana parkeri
CTTCCTCAGGTAAGTTTTGGCAAACACCAATCTGGCTTTTTTATGCTTCTGTGTGAGCAGTGGGGTCCTCCTGGGTCTCCTACCCTAGCGACCCCTTTCATTCAGATGGCGACGTATAGTGCGAGGTGACACAGTTGTACTCTGTGCCTGAAGATCAGCTTGAATTTGTCTGGAAGTTGATCGAGGGTCTTGATCCACCATTCGAACAATCCTTCTTTGAAATATTTGATCAATTGTTCTCTTCCGTCGACATCCAGGGAGATTAGCTACAGTGCCATGGGCTGTAAACTTCTTGACAATGTTGCGCACATTGGACACAGGAACACTAAGATCTCTGGAGATGGACTTGTAACCTTCAGATTTGCATGCTTTTCTACAAGAATTTGGAATGCAATTATTTCTTGCAATTTGGAGAAGGTGC
>NW_017319981.1:0-421 GCF_000935625.1 Nanorana parkeri
AAAAGCATATCGCCGCAGATAGTAAAAAGAACACCAAAAAAGTTTACCACTATATTAACAGTAAAAAAGGTGAGAAAGGAGCAAATAGGCCCAATAAAGGATGAAAGCGGGAAGCTAGTCACAAACGACAAGGAGAGGGCCAAGGTGCTGAATGCTTTTTTCTCCTTAGTATACACTCAGGAGGGAAACGGGTTTGACACACATGATAAAACTCCCAGTTTAACTCAAAATATACCCCAGTGGTTGACGGAAACCGGGATACAACAAAGACTTAAAATGCTCAATGCAAACAAAGCAGTGGGTCCGGATAACCTGCACCCCAAGGTACTTAAGGAATTAAGCCAGGTTATAACTAGACCATTAACCCCTTCGTGACTGACGACGTACAGCAGGGCTCAAAATTTCAAGTCCTGAGCTACTA
>NW_017319982.1:0-421 GCF_000935625.1 Nanorana parkeri
CATGTTAATTGTTTTCTATACAGGACAGTATTACTTTGGAGAGAACTTCAGAGGCTGACCAAGGACCATCGCGTATTGATCCTGCTGCACCTGCACGAAGGGCACGGAAGAGGGCAGCTACAGACGTAGCAATTGATAGATTCCTAAATAAGGCTTCGGCCGCACTTGACAAACAGCCTAATGAGAGTGCTCTGTTCTTTCAGGTTGCAGCATTGAAGATGCAGAGCATGGAGCAGCAGCAACACACATACAGGTGGTGTGACACGTCCTGCTTGGCATCCATCGGATGTGGGCACTGAGACACAGGCACCAGCACCACATATGCTTCAACAGCCAATGCCACAACAATGCATGCAGCAACCCCCCATGCATCAGAAAAAACAACCCTGTACATCGTTTGGGCCCACACTATGTGCACCAT
>NW_017319983.1:0-421 GCF_000935625.1 Nanorana parkeri
GTACATGGCCCGAAGGAAGGCGACAAACAGCCCAGAGAATCGCAACCGTTCTAGAACTGCGAACAGCCATTTGTGTTTGACATTATCGAAGGCTTTTTCTGCGTCAATGGTAATGATCGCATTACCCGGTGCAGGGTGTCTAAAAGATTGTTCAAGAACGGTTAGGACCCTACGAATGTTCCTGACCGCCGCTCTGCCCTTGGTGAAACCCACCTGCGTCGGGTGGATGATGGTAGGTAGAATGTTCGCCAGTCGTTCAGCCAGCAGTTTTGATAACATTTTCGCGTCCAGGTTAATTAGGGAGATTGGCCTGTAGGAGCCTGGTAATTCTGGATCTTTGAGGGGTTTCGGTATCACTTTGATATAGGCCTTGTTGCCCATGGGAAGATATAGGCCTTCTTTCCACATGCAGGAGTACACC
>NW_017319984.1:0-421 GCF_000935625.1 Nanorana parkeri
GAATTAGTGTGCACGTGGATAGAAAACTGGCTACGAGAACGGCTACAAAGGGTATCAGTTAATGACACTTTCTCAGACTGGGCGGAGGTCGTGAGTGGCGTACCCCAAGGTTCGGTGCTGGGTCCCATGCTTTTTAACCTATTAATGATATAGGTGAGGGAGTGAGAAGTCATATCTCAGTGTTTGCTGATGATACGAAAATTGGGAGGGCAGTAGACACAGATTTAGACATTTTAACATTACAGGAGGACCTGGTTAAGATTGGGGAGTGGGCAACTGTATGGCAGATGATGTTCAATGTATTCAATGTTGATAAGTGTAAGGTAATGCACCTTGGAGTTAAAAATAGGCAAATGGACTATACACTCATGGGGAGAAGTATTTGGGGGTCATTATAGACTGCAGAATGAAGAACAGCTTG
>NW_017319985.1:0-421 GCF_000935625.1 Nanorana parkeri
TCAAAATGCCTTGTATCGGTCCCGATACCGATGCTAGCTTCCGTATCGGGACATCCCTACTCTATATATAATAAATATCAGGAGTCTGGTTATAAGATTGTCTCCAGATGGTACAGGACTCCTCAAGCACTCCATGCCTTATTTACCCCATCCTCTAGCCAATGCAGGAGATGCACAAGCCCAGCAGCAAATATGCTGCATATATTTAGGTCGTGCCCTGCCCTCCAGAGTTTCTAGGATTGGGTAGAGGCCCTAACTCAAAAATTCTCAGACCGCCCGGTCCCACGGAGGCCAGTCTTCTTCCTCCTGCATCATAACTCCATCCCTCTGAAAGCCTAGATGCTTGGTTGTAAGGTAGTTAGTGTGATACTAATGTGAGTAGGATTTTAAGCTATTTCAAATGCTGATGAAATCACTTACA
>NW_017319986.1:0-421 GCF_000935625.1 Nanorana parkeri
GATCCAATTACTACAATTCATCCTTACTCATAACACCTTTTGCTTTGATGACAGCCTCTACCTCCAGGTATGGGAGGAGGAAATCTGGTCCAGGGATGATTTGTGCATGTACCTGTGCCACATTTTATCATGGCACAGGTACATAGACGATATTTTCATCCTCTGGACTGGGGGCAAAAGACTTTTGAGAGATTTTGTTGAGGTCTTGAACTTCAATGAACTAAACCTCAAATTTACCATGGAGATGAATGAATCACAGTTACCTTTTTTAGATATACTCATCTGTAAGAATGCTACAGGCAAACTATACACCAAACTATACAGAAAAAGCACTGCTGGAAATTCATTATTGGAAGCCAGCAGTGCTCACCCTGAAAATCTAAAGAAGAGTATTCCTTATGGGCAATACTTGAGGGTAAGG
>NW_017319987.1:0-421 GCF_000935625.1 Nanorana parkeri
ATCTACCTTACCCTTTAAACTTCCCTTATTATATATACCTTTTCCTACTCTCCCTTCCCCCATTGCGTGCTTCTCCCAATCCTCCAGAAAGCATTATTCCTTCCTTATTATCATCTCACTCATACAGGTCTAAAATCTAAGTTAATATTTTGTATATTTTATATACCTGTCTAGAGGTCATATCTTTGCCACTTGGGCATATATTCCTCACCATCCTATTAGAATGGTAATATCTATAATATCTATGGATACATAGTTTCTTCTCTTCTATGTCCCCTTCTTACGACTTGGTCCTTTTTCTAACACCTTTCTAAATTCGTCCGTCTGTCTGTATATTTCCCATTTTTCCCATATTTTATTATGACTTTCCTTTTTATCGGAATCCTTTGCACTTAGTTCCTCCATATATCTTATTTCTTCC
>NW_017319988.1:0-421 GCF_000935625.1 Nanorana parkeri
CTTTATTCAACCTCAAATACTATGTAACTATGTAAGGCTGTGACACACTGCAGGCGAAGCAATGGGAAAAAAAACAACCTTCCACTTCGCACCGCAGCTTGTCTACTCTGTAGTTTGTCCGGGCACAGCGGAGCTCGGGATCGCCAGCAGCGGTGGCAACGGAGGGGAGGGCCGCACAAATGCACGCATATTACAAGCGATCGGGCGTCTCTACAGACCTCTGAACGCTTTTATGTACACAGCCATCGCCGGCTGTTTACATTCAAAGCCGATTTCCCGTTTAAAAACGCTCACCCGCATTCCGTCTGCTGTCCGGCCGTTTAATTACAACGGCCAGACAACAGGTGGTTAATTATTTAATTCATACATATTCTTTGTTAATTATGAAATATATTTCTATTATTTTAAATGAATTATTATT
>NW_017319989.1:0-421 GCF_000935625.1 Nanorana parkeri
AGTCGACCATAGGTTCGACTCGAACGCGAAGCTCATCCCTATCTGTGACGCCATTTGATCCTTTGACCAGCAGTGTCTTCAGCAATCCCTGCACCCTTGTGCTCCTAGAGATTCTTGCACTCCTGTCTTTATGCGTGTCCAGCACCCCAGCCCTTCCAAAGACTCTTGTTGCTGTGCACTCCTATGTGTCCAGCACCTGGTGTTTACAGTCTCTTACTACTGGGTACTTCTGTGTGTCCAGCACCCCTGCACATCCAAAGACTCTTATCATTGTGGACTCTTGTGTGTCCAGTGCCCAATGCTTCCAGTCTGTAGCTACTGTGTAATTCTGTGCCATACCAGTATTTCCAGAAGCTCTGGCTACTGGGCATCTCTACATGCCCAGCACCCCAGTGCTTCTAGACACGTTAGCTACTGTACA
>NW_017319990.1:0-421 GCF_000935625.1 Nanorana parkeri
GAAAACCATAAACATCTCTGTGAAAGACGAAATACTCTATCCCAATATGCGATCAATACGTGAATAATCAAAATGTTAAACGATCTCTCAGATCAAGGAGACCTATAAACAATGCATAGATGCCAGGAATAGTTATTACGGCATGTGGTAAGTAAACAATACGTTCAAACACCTCACAGTGTATCAATAAAAATATATGTGGCAAAAGTGCCGGGCTCAAACTGTAGCCCAAAAATCCTCTGTAATTGAACAAGAAAGAATTTAATTGTAATCCTTATATGCGTGACCGGTGGGTCCAAAAATCTTGCATGTGTAAACTTAATCCAGTGATCAAAATTAGTGATTGAAATAACCTAAAAATGTGGTGAATCTTCTAGTGCTATACACACAGTTTATCTGTGTCTCAATAACCCGTATGAGC
>NW_017319991.1:0-421 GCF_000935625.1 Nanorana parkeri
GTAGCAGGACGCTGATCAACTCAGCGCTCCATTCGCTCCTCCGGGACCTGGAATCGCAATTCTACCTAACTGGAACGCAAGTACCCTGGGCTATAACTAACAATAGCACCAGATGCTAAAGTGTCATTTCCATATCTACTGCTGTGAATACTCTTATTTGCTGGCTTAACACATCCACCTCTGTGAATGCTCATACTTGCTGGTTATATTCACTGATGTGCATACTCTCCGTTGATTGCTTAAACCTCCACTGCTGTGACTGCTCATACTTGTTGGTAGAATATCTACTGCTGTGAATACTCTTATTGCTGGCTTAACACATCCACTGCTGTGAATGCTCATACTTGCTGGTATAATATCTACCGCTGTGCATACTCTCTATTGATTGCTTAAACTTCACTGCTGTGAGAACTCCTCACTA
>NW_017319992.1:0-421 GCF_000935625.1 Nanorana parkeri
TTAAGGGTCTGGTAAGGAGTTTTAGGGGGGACTTCATGCTTTTTTGGGGGGAGTTGACCTAAAGGGTCTGGTGTGAACTATGGGGGAACCCCATGCTTGTTTTAAAAAATATATGCTTGGACTGTTAAAAAATATATAATTTTTTTCTAATGTCGCTTTGCTGTAACAATAATCCATTCGTAAATACTAGTGCATCTGAAATTAACAAAAATTTTGGATTCGTCGAATCCAAATCCTGAACCGAATTTACTTTTGAACCCGAGTCCTGATAAACAAAATAACGAAAAATCCAACGTAACCCCATCTTCATATTTTACCATAAAAGTGGGTAATATATTCTGTTTCTGTGCACTAAATCTATTTTTTGTGTAATGTATCACAAAAATACTGGTTTGATAAACATTTGCACAAATACCGTGCA
>NW_017319993.1:0-421 GCF_000935625.1 Nanorana parkeri
AGATCCAGCTGCTTCAGTTGTGATGTGCAGGGCTTTTGGTGTATCCCTGTGGCTTTAACCCCTTCACGACTGGAGATGTACACTGTATGTCGCCATCGTGATGTGCCCAAATGACTGATCACGTACACTATACATGATCAGCTATTCAGGGCTTTGAAATGGCGGTAACCGCTGAGAATCAGCGGTTACCGTTCATTAATTAATGCCTCAGTATTGAGGCATCCATTAATGAAACAATTAAGCTTTTGTAAAAGCTTAATTATTTCATTCATTAAAGAATTAAGCGGTTCCAAAAAAAAAATTATAATCAAAACTGGGGAAAAGGTGTTTTTTCTATTTTTTTAATATATTTTGTTTGTCCTAAGTGAGGTGTTAGGCATACATATGTGATATAAATATATGGCCCTATCTGTCCTCTAAA
>NW_017319994.1:0-421 GCF_000935625.1 Nanorana parkeri
CCCTCAGTCCTGCGCCCGGGGCAAGTGCCCCCCCTGCCCCCAGGTTGTTACGCCACTGGTTGGCTGCATTAGTTTTCTGTTTTTTGGGTGCTTTTTTCCTTTATTTTCACCTAGTGATAAGGCCAGTAAGTCTAAGTAAATAAGGCGAGTCCAGCAAAGCTGTCCAGCAAAAATGACAGATAGACGCTTCGGACAAACCATCTAACATTGACAGGGAAGCTTACAATGGTTAGATATTATTCATTTATGTAAAACCTTGAGGAAAAAAGAAGGAAGGAAAGGAAAAATTGTTGCTGTAACTGCTTAAAAAGTGTTGTTGGAGTTCAGATTCAATGTGTTAGTCTAGTCCATCTACATCTAATAGTTCATCCAACCTATCTACAGGGTGACAATGCTGCTGTCCAAGGGTGGCTCTATTGCT
>NW_017319995.1:0-421 GCF_000935625.1 Nanorana parkeri
AAGCTGGCCAATCAGGAAGCCAGGCAGCGAGTCATTACCTGTCCCCCGGCTTCCTGATTGGCCAGCAAGCCGTCTCCATGCTCCTTCGTCACCACACGCCGCCTGGCTTCCTTAATGGGACTTTTGGTATTGGTATTTGGCATTGGCGAGTACCGAAACAAAATATCGGTACTCGATACTGAAAAAACGCTATCTGGTGCATCCCTAGTTACAAGTATATACTCATTCTCTCCAGTGTTCTCTTGACCTGTATTTATTTCCTGTGCTCCTCAGCTACATCTGGTGGCCATCATGTGATATTTTCCCCATTCACTCTGTTCTGTATGAATGAACCTACTGAAGAAAATTAGACCAAAAGGAAAAATACAATAAGACAGGGATGGGCAACTTCGGCCCTCCAGCTGTGCTTTAGCTACAAATC
>NW_017319996.1:0-421 GCF_000935625.1 Nanorana parkeri
GAAAAGAACTACAAAATCATTACTAGATGGTACAGAGACCCAGTCTTCCTACATCGAATCTTCCCTTCTTCTCCAGAGACCTACTGGCGGTGCATATTTGGTGGACATGTCCCCTGATCTTCCCGTTTTGGCAAAAAATCTTTGAGATCTACAATCACTTATATGGAGATACATTAGCACCTTCGCCAGCAGTGGCTTTACTCTCGCTCCTACCAGGATCCAGAAAAACCCCCAAAAATATGCTTCTGAGAAGCTTCTGAGACGTATCTTGTCAGCAGCCCGTCAAGTAATTCCCTTATACTGGAAAACCTCAGCTACTACACCACTCTCCATATGGGTTAGCCAAGTCAACGATATAATGCACATGGAAGAGCTATTGACGACTGACACTAATACCTTCCCTAAATGTATGTCCCTTTGG
>NW_017319997.1:0-421 GCF_000935625.1 Nanorana parkeri
ACGTCAGGTGGTCATAATAATATGGCCACTCAGTGTATATACACACACACACACACATATACATGGTAATCACCAACTACAATCTCACCCTTCCAGCGATCAGAAAACCATTAATGAATTCCCTTTAGCGATCTTTGAAGATGACCAATACACAGGAGGGCTGCTGTCCTCTAGGTCACTGGGAACTCAAGGTACATGCAAAAAAAACCAAAGAGACAGCGCATTAACGTTTATTGTAAATAGATAGAAATAAATTTTAAGTAAGAAAACTACTCACATGTATAATATGGAGTCATGCACGGTAAAGATATGTTAGGAAACATCCACATTGCTCTGAAATGCAGTACGTAACATCATCCAGGTTTAAGACCACCAAGAGATGCAGCCATCACCTGACGCGTTTCAGCGATATGATCCCTTC
>NW_017319998.1:0-421 GCF_000935625.1 Nanorana parkeri
GTATAACTTGGAAAACCTTGAAATAAAGAATTTATAAAAAAGAAAAAAAAAGAAAGTTTACTCAGAGTAAACGTTTCAAGGAGAAAATGCCTCTCTCGCGGACATCAGGGAGCTGCTGTCCAAAAGAGGGAGACTCCCTGAACATCAGGGAGACTTGAGATCCCTGCTGTATGTATAATGTACTATTGCTGGCATTTGTTGTATTCCTCTATAGCTGGTGGTATTCTGCATTGTGCCGTATGATCATTATACAGCGCAATGCAGAATACCACCAGCTATAGAGGACTACAAATCCCAGCAATAACAAGTAATACGGCGCAATGGAGAATAACACCAGCTATAGAAGCATACATTAGGTCCCAGCAATAATACATTATACTCTGAGTGGCCAGATTATTATGACCACCTAATGTTTGTAGGC
>NW_017319999.1:0-421 GCF_000935625.1 Nanorana parkeri
TTCAGGGATGAGGATCATGCAGGACTAGCAATGCTCTTACCTGCAGCTGTATAAGTCACAAGCAGTAAGCATTCACAATTCCCTGATTTTTCCCAAGATTTGTATGACTATTTTGACACAGGCGCCTTGATAGATCAGGCCCATTATTTTCTAGGTCACCGTGTCATCCCAATATCCCCAGTATAACTATGAGCATTGACCCCTTGACGTATCCCCTTGATAATGGGAACCGTTCTTCTTCTGTTACCATGACAACCGAATGCTTATACTGTATGGCAGCTCTCTTACCCTGTAGAACTTACAGTCATGAGCCTGTAAAACTCAAGAGGGACATAATGACAGGACAAATGTATTTATAAAACACACTATATTGCCAAAAATATTGGGACGCTTGTCTTTACACGCACATGAACTTTAATGG
>NW_017320000.1:0-421 GCF_000935625.1 Nanorana parkeri
CGCTCCATAAAGGCGCACCGGTCCATAGGACGCAGGGAGGTTCTGTGATAGCAGCTGTAGTTAATGACAGCTGAGACAGGTGGCGCTGTGATTACAGCGCCACTGTCTCAGTGATCAGACAGAGCAGATGAAGAACAGACGTTGTTCGTCTGCTCTAGGAGCTCTATGGTGAGCTCTTATGCTGTGGTCACGGGTCCCCCAGAGGAGCAGGGAATCCCGAAAACCACGGTGGGGGGGCCCGCACATGATCGCTCCCGCTCGATTTGATATACAAGTGATCTGATTAGTATTGTATTAAACGAGTAGCGGCTCCCACTGAACATTTAGCTCTGCTTGTCCAGAGCAGGGCTAAATGTACAAAAAACTACTCGCCTGGCGCACAAAACTGCATGTCCCGGGCGTCGGGCGATAGGGATTTGCT
>NW_017320001.1:0-420 GCF_000935625.1 Nanorana parkeri
GAGATCACCGAGAGCAGAGAGATCACTGAGAGCAGAGAGATTGCAGAGTTCCTAAGAGCATATTACTAAGAGATCACAGAGGGTGTGGAGTGTATACAATGTATACAGGAAGTGTGGAGTGTATACAATGTATACAGGAAGTGTGGAGTGGATACAATGTATACAGGAAGTGTGGAGTGGATACAATGTATACAGGAAGTGTGGAGTGTATACAGGAAGTGTGGAGTGTATACAATGTATACAGGAAGTGCGGAGTGGATATAATGTATATAGGAAGTGTGGAGTGTATACAATGTATAGGGGGAGGGGAGGAGTGTATACAATGTATACAGGAAGTGTGGGGTGGATACAATGTATACAGGAAGTGCGGAGTGGATATAATGTATACAGGAAGTGTGGAGTGGATACAATGTATACAGG
>NW_017320002.1:0-420 GCF_000935625.1 Nanorana parkeri
TTTCACATCGTGTATTGTATCCTTTGAAACTTCAATAAATATTACATGCTAAAAAAAAAAAGAAAATTGTTGGAGCTGGATGGAAAATTTTAAGGCAAACAGGGTATTCTGACAGCGGCACCTCAGCATTTGTCAGAATACAAAGGACACAGCGAGAGATTCGTCCATCCACGCTAAAAAATCTCTTATATTTGTATTGTTCAGCCCACAGGTTGAACAAAAAAAATATATTAGTGTATGGCCAGCTTGACCCCCTTACCACTCTACCACGAAACTTAAAAATACGTTTTGGTTTTAGATATCTTTACAGTTCAACTGAATCTTCAGTTTAAATCAGCTAAATACATTTCAGGGGCATCAAAACAAAAAGTGTCCAAAGTCTTAAGGTGCCCATACACCTTACGATTACCGTACGATAAT
>NW_017320003.1:0-420 GCF_000935625.1 Nanorana parkeri
CACAGGGTACTCTCCCTACCCTCTCCAATGCATTATTATGGCCTAGCAGCTTGTTTTAGTTTAACAGCTGCCTGTCAGACGCAGGGAGACGGTGTGCCAACTCTGCGCATGCTCAGTGAATACTCCGGGATCCAGAGAGCTTCCGCCCTGACTGGTCACGTGGTCATGACATCATCGAAGGTCCTTTACATCCTGATGCTTGTCAGTATAATCCATGTGATAAGATATTTGTCAGTGTAGGTGAGTTATGAGAAAGGAACGTCGTCCTTCCTTATCAGTGTCATAGGCTCATAGAAGAGACTCGGCGGAGTAGGTTTTGTTCCTGGTGAGGTCTGGTTTGTAACGTGGAAAGGGCATGCTTAGGGTGTCCAGATGGAACCCATAATAATGCATTGGAGAGGGTAGGGAGAGTACCCTGTG
>NW_017320004.1:0-420 GCF_000935625.1 Nanorana parkeri
GTGCGCACACAGCTGGGAGGAGCCATCTCATTGCATCCGTAGGGAGCAGACTTGTGGGACAGCTGACCTGGGTGTGATGTCAGATAAAGGGGTGACCTCTGACCTGGGTGTGATGTCAGATAAAGGGGTGACCTCTGACCTGGGTGTGATGTCAGATAAAGGGGTGACCTCTGACCTGGGTGTGATGTCATATAAAGGGGTGACCTCTGACCTGGGTGTGATGTCATATAAAGGGGTGACCAACCTGGGTGTGATGGCAGAGAAAGGGGTGACCTCTGACCTGGGTGTGATGTCATATAAAGGGGTGACCTCTGACCTGGGTGTGATGTCATATAAAGGGGTGACCCCTGACCTGGGTGTGATGTCATATAAAGGGGTCACCTCTGACCTGGGTGTGATGTCATATAAAGGGGTGACCTC
>NW_017320005.1:0-420 GCF_000935625.1 Nanorana parkeri
CACTGGACCCTTCTGAAGGGCTGGCTGACACCTTTAGGGGGGGTATCTGTACTCTGGTTTCAGGATTAAGTAGAGCGTTGTCTCCCTGGAAACAATCAGGAATTCCCTTCTTCCATTCTAACAGTGCATAGGTATAAGAGTTTTCTGAGTCCCTCTTCATATCTATCACAAACACCTTCTGGTTAGGTGCTAACAAGGTCACTGCTTGGCAAACCTGATCATGCCATCAGGGATGTCTATGACTATGCTCATCTCGAATTGGTCATTCTGGTCTTGACACCACTTGGTGGCTGCGTCTTGATCCATGTTACCAATTTGTCCCGTTGGTGCGGTCATTCTCTGGTGAAGGGGGTCAGAAAACTATCCAGGACGAGCCCCCAAATGTAGTGCTCACCCCTGAAGGAGCCGCTGAATGATCGG
>NW_017320006.1:0-420 GCF_000935625.1 Nanorana parkeri
ACCTTACAACCATCGCAAGACTAAAGTCTTGCGATGGTTGTGCGGTGTGTGCCCAGCCTAACCCCTACTTTACCCCCAATGCTAAGCGCAGTATTAACCTGGACATGAACCATTACTCTAACCTGTTCCTCATTATGTAATGTCACATTCCCAGGTAATCAGAGGAAGCTTTTGGCACAGGTCCAGGTTTGTTGAAAGAAGCTTCCCTAATCCTACAGAGCCATTTCATGCCAATTTAACCCTTAAAAACACCAAAAAGGCACCAGTTTGTCTTCTGTAGTGACTACAATGCATTGAGCCAAACTGCCGATATCTCCTATTTTCATGTCTCCCTATCACAGTGATACTACCGGTGGGGAAAATATCATGTGACTAAGGCTTTGGAACTGTGCAATGTAACAAATTATTATTGCTGAGAAA
>NW_017320007.1:0-420 GCF_000935625.1 Nanorana parkeri
AAACCAATCAGTGGCCATCAATAGCAGCCTGTTATTAGGTCTTGTGCTTGTGTGACATTATGCATTCCGCGATATCCGTACCATCAGCTTCCTTTTAGAATAGGGATGAGTTAAGTCTTCCCTCCAGTCTTGCACGGTTGTACCGGCTTCTCTCCTGGACTGAAATTGCTTCCTGGTGTAATTATCCCGCTGCCAGAATCTGAATGACTATAGACACTGCATACACCAAGTTACTCGGCTTGTGGTTGGGCGTTCTGGACGTACAAACTTCTGTCTCGGTGTATTGCTGGACTCGAAGGACACAGTGGTGTGATGTTTGGTGAAGATCCGAGGATGGGATTATGTATCTAGAACACGATGGTTGCACAACTTTCAGATCTCCCATCCTGTTCTTGGACAATCAACATCTACCTTGACACA
>NW_017320008.1:0-420 GCF_000935625.1 Nanorana parkeri
AATACGAAATAAACGAAATCCGAAACTAAACTAAACGAAACTAAACAATTTTTTTGCGACTGCACATGTCTACTGGATACTGAGCCATGGGGAGCAGAAAATAGCTGTCAAAAAACCTGCATAACAAGCTAATGGAACCTTATAAAGATGGAAAAGAATATAAAAAAGATATCCAAAGTCTTGAAAATGTCAGTTAGTACTGTTCAATCCCTTATTAAGTGTAAAATTCGGGGATCTCTTGATACCAAGCCAAGGTCAGACCAAGAAAGATTCCAGCCACAACTGCAAGAAGAATTGTTCGAGATACAATGAAAAACCCACAGGTAACCTGTGGGTTTGTTTCAAGTCAGTGTTGATGTTTCGAGGAGCCCAATACGATGATACTTGAACAAAAATGAGCTGCATGGTTGAGTTGCCAGA
>NW_017320009.1:0-420 GCF_000935625.1 Nanorana parkeri
CTCTGTACAGAGGAGCTTACGCTCTAATGTCCCCTCCCCCAGTCACACACCACTATTATACATGTATTTGGCTCTGACATAAATGTATAAAATGTTTCGATATGTTTATATTTTGTAGCTCCACGTTCATGTTGGGGTTTTATTTGGCGTGTTTCCTCGTCCTCTTTGTGGTGCTCTGCGTCTCCGTCATCTACTCATGTGTAAAGGTGAGTCCGCGATGACATGTGCCGGGTCTCCCGGTCACACAGCGACATACATACAACCAGGGGCGTAACTAGAGCTCACAGGGCCCCATAGCAACATTTTGTATGCCCCCTCCCCTCCCCCAACCAACCTCCAGAACACGTTCCCCACTCACTGCTGCAGAACCCAAAATAGACCCACCTGAGCCCCGCACAGCCCACCTAAGACCCTGCACAG
>NW_017320010.1:0-420 GCF_000935625.1 Nanorana parkeri
CTCCACCAGTTCAGTGAATAGAATCAATTCAAAAGAACGATCCGTTCATGAACTGGACATCTCTAATAAACATTTCTGGAAGCAAAGCCTATGTGCTCATCCCAAAGGAAAACCGTACAACATGGGATGTGTGTGCGGGAGAAGGTGAACTTGTGGGATCCAGAATCCTTCACCAAGACACGCAGGGTCACAGTCAGCAGAAATGTTATTGTTGATGAAACCTCAGTGTGTTCAAAATGTTGCGACACAAACGCCTGAAACTGAGGGAACATCCACATCAATGTCACACAGAGACAAGGGTCTTCAGTCAGGAAGTCCATAAGAAGCAACAAAGGCGTCCCAGCAAAGAGTCTCTTATGTTGCTTGTGAAGCATTAAATCCAGAGCCAGATTCATGGGATGAGATGCAAAGACTTCCAAC
>NW_017320011.1:0-420 GCF_000935625.1 Nanorana parkeri
GAGCATGAAGCCAGCTTCCCGGCCAATCAGAAAGCAGGGCGACGCGTTATTAGACGGCGCCCAGCTTCCTGATTGGACGGCTCTCGCTGGAGAGGCCCCGGGGGTGACAGGCTGCACATACTAAGGTAAGGTAACCTTACCTCACGAGGCCAGCTTCCTGATTGGCAAGCTTCCCGACCAATCAGGAAGCCAGGCAGCGCGTCATTACACGATGCCCGGCTTCCTGATTGGCCGGGAAGTTGGCTCCATGTTCTCTCATCACAGGTGACGAGAGAGCATGGAGCCGCTTCCCGGTCAATCGCGAAACCGGGCAGCGTGTAACGTAGCTTGTAACCGGGCAGCGGTTGGAATTCGCCCTTTATAACATGGGAAAAGTTCAAACTCGAACTCAATGCGAGTCTATAGGACCAGAAATTTGAA
>NW_017320012.1:0-420 GCF_000935625.1 Nanorana parkeri
CAATGCCCAACATCAACACAACCAATTAGCTATTTCTTGGTTGGGACAGATTTCTGTGGGCAAAATAAGAACCGTGGTATCACATTGATTGTTAGGTAGGCATGGTGGAAGGTAGGTATTCCTAAAGGGCGTGGCTTATTGGGACACAACTGATTACATTCTTTAGCATTAGCTCTCAGCTTTTAGTCCCATGATATCTCTGAGCCACAAAATAATTCATTGCTGAAAGACTTCGCTCTGCCTGGTGCTTCTCTGCTGTTTCTAAAGATAGCAGGATACATTCTTGTGTTTTTAGGGCATATATTAAAATGAGAATGAGATTTCAAGATGACTTTGTTATTCATCTGTAAAAAACAAATAAAGGAAATTAGACTAACTGTTCTTGAAGACGTTTTGCTGGTCATCCGACTAGCTTTCTCA
>NW_017320013.1:0-420 GCF_000935625.1 Nanorana parkeri
TCTCCTGCACTTCAAATCTCCTCCTCCAGCACCACACAACATGTAATCAATCAATGTATAACATGGCAAAAATTAAATAGGTCCTCTACAAGCGAAAAGAGAACAACAAAATACAAACTTGACTGGAGCACAAAACAAGGTGGGAAACATTTCTAACAATTAACAACATGTCTAGAAATATTTTTACATTTAAATAAGGGCGGAGGCAGGGATGTAGAACTTGGCGAAAATTAAATAGGTCCTCTACAAGCGAAAAGAGAACAACAAAATACAAACTTGACTGGAGCACAAAACAAGGTGGGAAACATTTCTAACAATTAACAACATGTCTAGAAATATTTTTACATTTAAATAAGGGCGGAGGCAGGGATGTAGAACTTGGCGAAAATTAAATAGGTCCTCTACAAGCGAAAAGAGAAC
>NW_017320014.1:0-420 GCF_000935625.1 Nanorana parkeri
ATAGGAAGAAGCAAATGCCAGCAATATCTCCTCTTGCTGTGGCCAGTGCACAGTTTATGTCCCTCAGTCAGTCCCTTACCAGCTGACAGACATCTATTCTAATCACTACCTATAGCTGCCTGTAGAATCCCATTTTTAATCAAGCTCCAAATATTTATCATTATTATTTTCAGGTTTGCTGTATGAATGGGAACTCATAACAAACATACAGAGGGGGGTAAGACAGACCAGTTGTCTAAGTCAGTTGGACACTCCTCATAACAGACATATAGAGGGGGTAAGCCAGACCAGTTGTCTAAGTCAGTTGGATTGATTTACTCAAAGCAAATAGGTTGTTCACACTGCAAGGGAATATACACTTTGAAGGGGAAGTGGTAGGGAATGAGGTGAAGCTCTGTTGACTTCCATCATCCAATCATG
>NW_017320015.1:0-420 GCF_000935625.1 Nanorana parkeri
AATTGCCACCCTGCCCCCCGGCCCAGTCCGCCCCTGCATCACAGCAATAAGCATGCCATACTACACACACACACAGTTGCAAAAGACAGAACACGCACAGAAATATAGTTACACCACATTACCAGAGGTTCCTGTTTATAATATACACAATACGGAAGGTTCCTGTTTATAATGAATAATAAATATATGATGCTGCTTTATAAAAAAAGTTATGTCACCAAGCATGCCATGATACACACACACTTGACAAAAAAGACAAAACGCACACAGTAAGACACTTAAAAATGGCATAATAACACCATCAGAGGTTATGAAAACAGTGTCAACTGGCTTTTGTTCCCCATTAATTGTGTCTTTTGCATTTCCATACAAGTCTATGGGAATCAGTGGCGGACCTAAGGAACAAAGGGCCCTGGTGCA
>NW_017320016.1:0-420 GCF_000935625.1 Nanorana parkeri
AACAGAAATATAGTGTGCCCCTTACTTCCTCTGTGATGTTACAACAGAAATATAATGTGCATCTAACTTTCTCTATGATGTCACAACAGAAATATAGTGTGCCCCATACTTCCTCTGTGATGCAACAACAGAAATATAGTGTGCCCCATACTTCCTCTGTGATGTCACAACAGAAATATAGTGTGCCTGTAACTTCCTTCGTGACGCAACAACAAAAATATAGGGTGCTCCTAACTTCCTCTGTGACGCAACAACAGAAATATAGTGTGCCCCATACTTCCTCTGTGATGTCACAACAGAAATATAGTGTGCCCCATACTTCCTCTGTGATGTCACAACAGAAATATAGTGTGCCCCTAACTTCCTCTGTGACGCAACACTCTGTGACGCAACAACAGAAATATAGTGTGCCCCATACTT
>NW_017320017.1:0-420 GCF_000935625.1 Nanorana parkeri
GCAGAGCGTAGGAACGCGCTACAAAATGCTCAGGTGTGAACGTATACAGTAATTGGGTGTAAAGTAAGATGGACAGAGGATGCAGTGTTTCTCAAAGTACAAGACATAAGACGATGGATGAAACCTATGACCACACATAACCAATCTATACAAGTCATGACACAGACCTATGCAACTGCACTAGCCGTGCGTGTACACTTATTCCCTATGCAAAGGACCCAACAGTAGTCCCATCTCTGAATAATATCCTCAAGCATCTGGGAAATCCATGCTGATTGAATGATTCCCCCTCTGAGAATGGGAAAGTCTGCACAGGTCAGAGGTGGCCTATAGACATGCAATCATTTCCTTCTCCATTATCAAACCTATATACAAGGCTATCATGTTGCCACTTTATAGATCGCTGGTTCGGCCTCATCT
>NW_017320018.1:0-420 GCF_000935625.1 Nanorana parkeri
GGCTTGCTGAATTGTTGCTAAGTTTGAATGATAATTCCAAATGCCTTTGAAGTTTAAAAAAATGAAAAGCGATGAGCAGCTCTTTTAATAATAAAGAGAAACATTACAAATTAATTTTACTTCAAACTTCACCTGCTTGTGAAGTGGTGCACCTGTAGGATATGTAGGGTGTACTGCAGCAAAACATATATGCCATGGTATTTTTTCTTTTACAAAATGTTAAAGGCAAACCCAAAAATAAAAATATGAGGCTCTACTCAAAATCAGTACCAAACCCATATTCTTGATTAGGGACTCATGATTAATAAATGGGAAGACCATTTAAAAAATACCAGAACCTAATGCTTTCATTATGTCAGCATCCCCCACAAACAATTCCTGTCACGGTCTTACCTTGTCCTCATGGTGGCAGCCATTTTG
>NW_017320019.1:0-420 GCF_000935625.1 Nanorana parkeri
GTATTAAACATGATGACTCACTGCACCTTAGACCAGTAGAGCGAAGAGGGAGCAAGGCTCCTGATCTAACAGCCAGCTGGCTGTGAGATTCAGGTGAGTATAACATTTTCATCCCAAGATGAAAACGAGCACTTAACCCTTGCAGTGGGTGGGGGAAGCCCCCCTGCAAGGGTTAAGAAAAATTATGCTTGGAGTTCTTAAAAAAAAAAGGAAGAAAACATGGCATGGAGTTTCCCTTAACATTCGAACCAGACCTTTATCCAGGCATGTAACCTGTGGGCAAGAATGGGAGGACAGCGATCATGCGGCCCCCCTTTCCTAAACCACACCAAGCCACATGACGTTCAAAATTGAAGGATACCTTGCAAGTGTGGATGACAATGCACCAATGTTGAGGGACATCCCGAAAGGATGTGGGAC
>NW_017320020.1:0-420 GCF_000935625.1 Nanorana parkeri
CCCTGGGGAGACCCACATGCAGCCCAGGTGAGACGCTGCACGCAGCTCTTATTAGATCCACATGCAGCCTAGTGAGACGCTGCACACAGCCCTGATTAGATCCACATGCAGTCCTAGTGAGATGCTGCACACAGCCATGGGAAGACCCAAACGAAGCCCAGGTGTGACCCACATGCAGCCCTGATGAGACCCGAACACAGCCCTGGTGAGATGCCACACACAGCCCTGTTTTGACCCACATGCAGCCCTGGTGAGATGCCGCACATAGCCATGGGAAGGCCCGAACGCAGCCCTGGTGAGACCCACATGCAGCCTTGGTGAGACCCACATCCAGCCCTGTTAAGACCCACATGCAGCCCTGGTTAAACCGGCACATAGCCCTAGTGAGACCCACATGCAGCCCTGGTGAGATACCGCACA
>NW_017320021.1:0-420 GCF_000935625.1 Nanorana parkeri
CGGTTTTGGTTCGGGCGTTGAATATAGGGATGAAAGATGTTTATGAAAAAGGTCAAGAATGGTAAGTGGGTTACTAGTGGGAGTGCCATTGGCGGTACGTAACCTGTAGGGTTTGAAGGTGGGGTCAAGAGACCGCAACCGATTAGCCAGCAAAGTGTCAGCTCTATTTCCTTTAAGATAGAACTTGTGGGCCGTGCGGTGTAATTGTTTGGCCGCATGTCCAGTCAATAGTAGATTAAGCGCTTGGCGAGCTGTTTCGAGTTTGGTTTTATTTGACGGTGTGGGGGAAGTGGTGAAGGTCTGGGCACATGAATAGTATTCCCGTTCCAATGATTATAAACGCTTGAGCCTTTCTTTTTTAACTTGGGATGCCAGTTGAATGATTTTTCCCCTAATTACTGGTTTGTGGGCCTCCCATAG
>NW_017320022.1:0-420 GCF_000935625.1 Nanorana parkeri
AACGCACCCGCAGCGCACACCGCCATTCCCCCGTCAGCACTTCACACAAATTGACATCTTTTGTTTTAACCTAAAATGTACAAGGACAAAAAGGTGAGAGTGTGACGTACGTTGGCGTCGGCGGGCTGGTCTTTGCTTCATCGAAAACTTTGAGTCTGGGCAATCCGGGGTTCTTCTTCTTCCTGTCTTAAAAACAGAGATAGGAAAAAGAGATTAAAAATGTATACAAATCACACGCAACATACTACACGTAACACGGCACGGCGAGTGTCACCCAAAACATTCACTTATTCCATAGACCGGACTGACTCATCATTTCTCCCCCAGAGGAGGAACCCCGGAATCATGTTTAGGTCTTAGGGACCCCCTCCCCCCAATAATTATTATTATACAGGATTTATATGGCGCCAACAGTGTGCG
>NW_017320023.1:0-420 GCF_000935625.1 Nanorana parkeri
AGAGAGAGAGAGAGAGGAAGAGAAGAGAGAGCGGCAGAGCTGGAGATACAGATAAAGAGAGAGAGGATGAGAGAGGAAGAGAGAGAGAATGGGAGAGAGGCAGTGGAAGAGAGGGAGAGATAATGAGAGATAGACAGATGAGAAAGAGGGAAGTCAGCAGAAAATGAGGAAGGAGAGAAAGATATGGAGATACAGATGAAGACGGCAAGAGAGAGAAGGGGAGAGAGCCAGAAGATAAGAGATAGATGCAGACAGAGATAGCAAGATAGAGAGAGATAAAAAAGGATAAAGAGAGATAGATGTGAAATAAGCAGAAGAAGGAGAAAGAGATATTGAGATGCAGATAAAGTAAGATAACAAGAGATAGATGAGAGAGAGGGAGAGAGAGAGAAAAGAAGAGAGAGAGAGAGGAAGAGAAGA
>NW_017320024.1:0-203 GCF_000935625.1 Nanorana parkeri
CTAACGAAAATTCGTATTTCGTACGAATCCGAATCCGAATTGAGTTCAGTTACGAATTACGAAATACGAAATAACGGATATTCCGAAACGAAACGAAACAGAACAAATTTTTTGACGGCGCACAAGTCTAAAAGTAACATTGTTTATAAACATTAATCAGATGGAGATAGAGAGATACAAAGGGGTCTATTCACAAAGCTGCC
>NW_017320025.1:0-420 GCF_000935625.1 Nanorana parkeri
AAGAACACAGCAAATTCGTGACCTGAGTTTATATAACCAAACGGCATTCTGGTCCGGGTGTACTGCTCCTTACCAAATGTAAATGCCAATTAATATTGGTCTTCAGGATTTACCTTGATGGTCCAATACCCTTGAGCACAATCCAATGTGGTAAAGATCCTGGCGCCTTGCATTTGTACCAAGCATTGGTCAATATATGGCACGGGCCAGCCGGACATATATACTCGTTTATTGAGCTGTCAACAGCACATAAACCCCATTGACCATTCGGTTTAAGGATACCAAGAATAGGATTATTATAAGAACTGTGCACCGATCTTATAACGCCCCTTTCCTTGAGATTCCTTATAACTTCCGCTAGCGAATCGTAACAAGCTAATGGAAGACGATATTGCTTGATATAAACAGGAGGTGCCTTTG
>NW_017320026.1:0-419 GCF_000935625.1 Nanorana parkeri
AGTTAAAATAGGCCCAGCCGCCCTAAACAACATATAGCAATTAATCGGTCGGCCGGCCGGCCAGCCGCCCGCCCGCGGGGTCCAGGGAGAGATCATCATTCCGCCGGCCCCGCCTGGGTGTCAGTGAAGACACACAGGCTGTTCCAGAAGCTTGGATGCGTGGCTGCGCCCTTTCATCTCAGGGCGCATGCCGAGGCAAACCAAATGCATTGGTTCGTTTAGCAGCGTAACGCCAGTGCGGCTGCACCCCTCCAACTTTGGGTGCACAGGCTCTTGTAGGGCGGCCAATAAGAAGAGAACTGGGATATGAAGTGATGTCATCTACCTGCCTGTCCCAAAGCTGCACGCCTCTGTAGAGGTACAACAGGGCAGTCTACTTGCCCAATTATTGTAATAAATAACAAATACTTGAGCTGTAG
>NW_017320027.1:0-419 GCF_000935625.1 Nanorana parkeri
GTTGCTCTGGGTTCTCCGCCTGATGTCTCCAGGGTCTCAAGTGGGCTGTGCGGGCTCTCAACAGGGATCCAGAGAGTTTCACGGGTGCGTGTGTGCAGTGGCTCCCTAATTAGGCTCTCAGGTGGCCAATGCGGACCGCCAGGTGGTCAGTGCAGGCGGGCTCTCTGCTCCAAAACAAATGGCTCCAGTGATGGACTACTAGTTTGTATTGAGATTGTAGGAGCAAGCTTGGAGCGGTGGAAATTAGAAAAAAAAAGTGTGGTGTGCAATATAGTGAAATGGAAAGTGTAAAATTATACAGCAATAAATGCAAAATGGCACCAGCTATAGAGGACTACAAATCCCAGCAATACATTATACAGCGCAATGCGGAAATCTACCAGCTATAATGTACTATTGCTGGGACTTGTAATCCTCTA
>NW_017320028.1:0-419 GCF_000935625.1 Nanorana parkeri
CTCCCTGCTGGTGCTGGTGCTGGTGGTGGTGATGGGGATCGCGGGGAACGGGATCGGGACGTGGATTGTGATTGGGTATGTTGTCCTCGTCCTCGTTGTGTGGATGGCCTGGGGGGAGCATTTTTCTTTTTGGGAGCCATGCTTGTTTTGGGTGTAGAAGTGAGGCCAGTATTTGTAGGGGCTGTGCTGATGAGTGAATTGGAGAAATCACTGTGCAGATAATTGCGCGCGTGCGCGCATCACGCGCGCGCACATGGCGCATATAAAACATTTCGAGGAAAATCCATGGAAAAAAAGGAAGATGGAGTTCAGCCAAGAATTTAGACAATGTTTTTTGGCAGCCACCATGCTGGGACTGGCTGTGGTCATGGAGGAGCGGGAGCAGATTGTGCCACAGCAGCAGCAACAGGAGTTGATCG
>NW_017320029.1:0-419 GCF_000935625.1 Nanorana parkeri
AATTTCGATTCGTAACGAAACAAATCGCACATGTCTAGTAGAAATACATACAGAAAGAAAATTACAGAAGACAAGAAGAAAATGACATACGGAGATACTGTATATACAGAGATATTGGCTATTTGCTTTGAAATAAAAATAGGAGAAAACCAGAAATAAACTTTACTGTTTGGGCCGTATCATTTCATCCTGCTGGAGGTAGCACGCCGGAAATCCGGTAACCACCTTGTTCAGAACAAACTCCAGACTAATTACACTCTATTTTCATGCTACTTAATTTATAGAGGTAGCACTGTGGGTCTCAGCTGCCGTTGAGATGTGTGGGGTCCCTTGTGTGTGCCTCTTGGTGAACCTGCACCCAATTTTATGTTTTGCTAAATGTGCTCCAAGATGGAGACTCTTATAGGTTAGAGTTAGGA
>NW_017320030.1:0-419 GCF_000935625.1 Nanorana parkeri
TCCTGTTTTCCTGGATTGCACTTGGCACAGATGGTGCATGATTTGCAAAAGTTATTGATTCGTGGAGCCAAGTAGTACTTGTTGATCAGAGAATTCATCAACATCTTTGACAGGTGGGAGGCACCGTGGGCCCACTGTACCACCGCTGGGAACATGGACTGTGGCAGACATGGTCTTCTGTTCAATTCCATAATTCCATCCTTCGATGTGGCTCCCTTCTTCGTCCATGTTTCCTTTTCTTCCTTACTTGCTGCTTGTTGTTGCTCCTTAAGGTGTGTTCGATCCACAGGTGGGTTCTGCAAGATCATGGTGATCTGTGCTGTGTCTTGAGTGGGGTCTATCGGGTCATCCAGTAGGGGTACATTCACTCTGCTGACGACTTCTCGGATCCCGTTTGCGGCCTGTTTTGCAGCAGTGTC
>NW_017320031.1:0-419 GCF_000935625.1 Nanorana parkeri
TGGTTGACTGGTGGCTGAGCCACACAGCATCATTGGTTGATTGGTGTCTGAGCCACACAGCATCATTGGTTGACTGGCAGCTGAGCCACACAGTGTCATTGATTGACTGGTGACTGAGCCGTACAGCATCATTGGGTGACTGGTGGCCGAGCCACACAGTGTTATTGGTTGCTAGGACACAGACTGCCCTGGGTTTAGTTGGCTTGGATGTTCACAGAATAAAGATTTCTGGCTGTTTTTTTTGAACTTCCAATCCTAGGCTAGTTCACTAACTGCTGAGCATAAGTAGGGGAGAGGTTCAGATTTGCCACTCGGGTGGGTTTGTGGTGAATCTGGAGGGTTTGAGGTTCCGGCAAGCTAAGGGGCATTTTGCTGGACCATTTATAAAAACCTATAGGCATTTCAACTGTGGTCAGCAG
>NW_017320032.1:0-419 GCF_000935625.1 Nanorana parkeri
TACTACAGATCACCTTCAAGGCACAGAAGTTGATTCATCCTTTTTCACCAGTTTTTCCCGGGCCTCAGTTTCCTTATTTCTTCTGGATATTTACTGATTTTATTGGATCAGATTCTTCTGGTTCCATATAATTTTTTTTTGAGCCGAGCTTTGTCATAGCACTGATCACTATTTGTGCAAACGTTCCAGAAGGAGGATGATGTGAATAGGCAGAAGTATAGGGACCAGTGTACAGTTTAGGAAATAGGCAGGGGCTTAACTAGAAATCACAGGGTCCCGCAGCAACATTTTTGCATGCCCCCCAAACCACCCCCTCACCAAAAAAAGAGAAAAAAAAGATCTACCTCCAGAACACATTCCTGTGCCTGCGCCGTCTCTATCTCCTTCTCTTCAGCTCTGCTCCTGCTGGCTCTGACGTC
>NW_017320033.1:0-419 GCF_000935625.1 Nanorana parkeri
ACCGCACTGAGACTGTGCGGCCCGGTACCATTTGGTCCGCAAACCGGTCCGCGGACCGGGGGTTGGGGAACACTGCCCTATAGGGTATAGGGCAAGTTATCTGTTTCACAAGTTGTCACTTTCCCACAATGCACCACTGCTAACATGGCAGCACCCCCTCATGGACAATGTGCGAGCCGCCATGTACAGAAACCAGGAATAGAGCGTGATGGGATGCAAGCAGATGGTTCTCAACTGTGGGCTGTCCCCACTGAGAGCGGTCTAGCTCCGCCCCCTCGATCACTATTCCTAAAACAACGGTACCGAAAACTGTCTATAGGTGACGCTTCAAAAGCTCTTACAGGTCATCACCACGATTAACTGTCTTATTATTGCGCTCACTCCAGTTACATAGTTACATAGTATTTGAGGTTGAATAA
>NW_017320034.1:0-419 GCF_000935625.1 Nanorana parkeri
ATTTCCTGGGGACCGGTCAGGTGACCGCCGGGGACATTTCCGGGGGAAGAATTGAGACATCTGTTAGAAATTTGTGTAAACAGCCGAAGAGACAAGCGCGGCGCTCTGTATACACAGGTGGGATTGTTTACTAACAAAGACTCCCAACATCCTGTGTACAGAGCGCCGTATCCCATAGCAACCAATCACAGGGAAGTGTACTGTGGAAGGTGACATCTGATTGGCTGTGTGTTGGAGATGTGTATGTAAAGTCTAAATACGCGACATGAGAACCAACGACACAACCGAACATCATACAACACGCGTGTAAAACTTCCCGAGTGACTCCGCTATTCCAGAAATGTCAGGTCACCGGATCCTCCGATATCCCAGCACCAAGAATGTCCGGAATTCACCAACAACCCCCCCATCCCCCGCCA
>NW_017320035.1:0-419 GCF_000935625.1 Nanorana parkeri
GTTTTGCTCCCGGTTCTGTTACAAACGTTTGAGGAAGCTTTCGAAATAGGGAAACTACCCGAATCAATGTATATAGCTGCAAAAAAGGGGAAGGATGTATTGCTGCCGGAGTCATATAGGCCTATATCTTTGCTGGGATCTGATGTTAAGATTTTGGCAAAAGTTCTGGCGAACAGACTATCTAGGGTTATTCAGAAGGTAATAAACTCGGATCAAAGCGGATTTATGCCTAATAAGTCAACGGCAGACAATGTGCGAAGGCTATATGTGAATATGCAAGTTCACTCGGACATAATGGTGAATAGAGCTTTGTTGTCCCTGGACATTGCCAAAGCATTTGATAGTGTGGAATGGGATTATCTATGGGCAATATTAAAGGCATTTGGGGTTGGTCCCCGATATATCTCATATATTCAACT
>NW_017320036.1:0-419 GCF_000935625.1 Nanorana parkeri
AAACAAAATCCGGTGACATTTTATCCCCGGGAACATAAAATTAAACGTGTTTTGTTCTTTTTTTATATTCACCTGATCCTTGCATCCACCAAAAGTGCGGCCTCCCGTCTCCCACGCTGTTAGAAGCTGCATACAGCGTGTGCTGGTTACTACTTAAACCGATGCGCTGTGTGCAGCTTCTGAGAAGATATGCTATTAGCGTAGCGGGAGTGATGCAAAATGCGCAGCCGGCTTCCTCGCTATGCTAATAGTGTATCTTCTCAGAAGCTGCACACACCGCGCGCCGGGTTAAGTAGTGGATCCAGGGATCAGGTGAGTATTAACAAAAAAAAATTGGTTTATTTTATGTTCCCGGGGACATAATTTGTCAGGGGGTGGTCTGCTCAATCTGGGGACTGTCCCCAGAAATCGGGGATGAA
>NW_017320037.1:0-419 GCF_000935625.1 Nanorana parkeri
AAGGAGTGTGACAAGGCAACTTTGATCCATTGGGGAGATTTCCCTTCACTTTCTCTTCCTGTCCGATAGCCACAGCAAGAAGCAAGAGGAAATCCCTTCAAAGAGAGGGAAATCCCTGGTGGTCAGCTGAGTCACAAGAACTAGTGTATCAATTGGAACATTTCCCATCTATTCCTGTTCTGATGACCATCCAAATTTTAAGATTTTCTTTCAGTTATAATGATCAGCAGAACATATAGAGTGGATGACTCTCCATAATGAGAATCTGACCGCTCTTCTAACTATCCAAAACAAGAAGTTCTGGCTTCAGTTGCACTTTAAGACAAAGGTTTCAGACACTTTTGATAAATTCCATAGGTGTATAGCAAGCATTGTCCCATGCCTTAGATCAGTGGTTCTCAACCTGTGTAACCTCAGGA
>NW_017320038.1:0-419 GCF_000935625.1 Nanorana parkeri
AGACTCCCTGAACATCAGGGAGACTTGAGATCCCTGCAACATGTAAAAGGCAGAAAATACAAAATGGCAATTGTGCACATACAGTGCATGGTCACTTAAACATAGAACAAAAGAAAAAGCCCATAAGTCTCTCAGAGAGCAATAAAAGGAGGCTATGCCTCAATCAAAGCAAAGGGACACAGTTTAATTTGCCATAGGTAACTCAACACCCAGCTTGTAAACTTATGTATGAAGTACAGAAGAGTATAAGGAGAAAATATTTTCCTTACACAGTCCATTAGATATATCTTTTTAGCTTCAGTAAAAAGAGTTTATACTGATGAAGAAGAAATATCCTTCAACAGAGAAAGTAGAGGATCACCAGCACTCAGAAGATAGCGTTAAAGGAGAACTATGAGGTGAGTGATTTTCACTCACCT
>NW_017320039.1:0-419 GCF_000935625.1 Nanorana parkeri
ATGTTCCGCCTCTAGACTAGGAATTGGCAAAGTTCGTATCCTTAGCTGTATTGATGATTTATTTAGGTATATCATGGGTATTGGTGTATAGCTTAGTATAGAAGGATTCGAACTCCTGGACCACCACCTTAGGATTCTGCGTGTAACTTCCATTCGCACATCTCAACCTAAGGATCTTATGGCTCCAAGGCTTAGGAGTTAGCCTCACAGCCTAAAGGTGCCCCACCTTATCTCTGTGCGAGTAGAATCTCTGCTGAGCCCAGCGGAGATTTCGTTCTGCCACCGTTGTGAGTGTCAAGTTCAAAGCCAACCGGGTCTGATCTATATTGTCCCTAAGGGCCTTTGTGGGGTTGTGTTTATGTGCATTCGTCAAAACCCTTAGAAACCACGAAAACAAACAAAAGATCAGGAGCGCAACT
>NW_017320040.1:0-419 GCF_000935625.1 Nanorana parkeri
AATTATGCTCGTAAACCAAGGTATTACTGTATACATATATATGTCTGTGTGTATGTATATGTGTAGCCAGATATTATGACCACCCCATCAGTACTTCGTTAGGCCACGAGATGACTTAGTTGGGCCGCCTAGTGACTCCACGAGATGTTGAAAGGTGATGTGAGGAATCTGACACGGCACTGTTGCCCTTCTGTTGTCTTGTACCAGTCTTGCCCCTCCCCCGTTCTGCCCTAACATTGACTAGTCGCTGACGGCCACAATTCGCACGTTCAGACCCAGATTTTCGGCTGACAGTCCAGTCTTTAAACACTTTAACAACAGCTGCTCTTGAACATTTAACGAATTCTGCTGTTTTGCTGATGCTCGCTTCATGGCGCGCGCCAGTTTATTATGACCACCTGACGTTTGTAGGCAAATTA
>NW_017320041.1:0-419 GCF_000935625.1 Nanorana parkeri
CTAATAATAATAATAAAACAATTTTAAAAGTCCCCCGCCCCGCGTCGCCACGTAAACACGCGTTGGGTGCACCCACGTATGAAAACGGCGAACGCGCTACACATGTTGGGTATCGCCGCGCACGCCGGAGTGAGAGCAATAATTTTAGGGCCAGTATTTTGGGGTATCTCTAAATTGATGACCTGTGGGGGCTTTTAAAGCGTCTCCTGTGGACTTTTTGGGGTACTGCAGTTTTTTGCCGTTTCACGGACGCACGCAATTTGTAAACTGGGCATGTTGGGTATCGTTTTACTCGTTGTAACCTCATCTTTTATATTTCATTTAATTTCATTTAAGAAATGGGTATTTTGTTGTGTTTTGGGGCATTTAATTCAATTCATCACTAACTTTTGGGGTTTAATAAGGAGTTGCGCTAATAT
>NW_017320042.1:0-419 GCF_000935625.1 Nanorana parkeri
TCTCTACAACCCAAGCTGTTAATCCCTTGTAGCATAGTAATATGCCCAGATGTATTCAATTAGACCCGGGCCCACTGATCTATTAAGATGGTTAATACAATAAAGTAAATGTGGGCATCCTAGGCCAAATTACATTCTAGTTATGATTGTGGGTCACAGTCTCGGTTATCACCCTTGGGGCCGTGTCGTTTCTTCTTGGAGACTTTTTGCCACTGGGGAGGTTGTAGAGGAGTAGCCGGTAGTGGGTCCCAGCCTATTATTTTTGGGCATTTAATATCCAAATCTCGACAGAAATTTTTAAGGTCTTCAGGAACTTTCAAAATGGCCGATTTACCATCCCGTCTGGCCATAAGGCTAAAAGGGAAGCCCCATCTATATGGAATGTTAGCTTCTCGTAGTAATATAAGCAAAGGTTGTAG
>NW_017320043.1:0-419 GCF_000935625.1 Nanorana parkeri
ATTGGTCAGGAAGCTACTGCGTTTCCCCGAAAGTAAGACCTGGCGCTATCTTCGGGGATTTCTGTAACATAGGACCTCCCCCGAAAATAAGACCTAGTTCGGTGGTAGGTCTTATATTACAGAAATCCCTGAAGATGGCGCTAGGTCTTACTTTCGGGGTAGCTGCACAACTGATTTTTACTTGTGAAGAACGGCACTCCCTCCCGCACGCACACCCACCTGTCTGCCTCGGCTGCCGCTGAAGACTACATTTCCCAGCAGGCACAGCGCGACATAGCCAGTGGGGTCAGAGCGGAGAGCGGACAGCTGCAGCCAGGTAAAAATAAGACATCTCCCGAAAATAAGACCTAGTGTCTTTTTTCGTTGAAAACAAAATAAAAACACGGTAAGTAGCCTCTGAAGGAGAGAAAGTGTGACAG
>NW_017320044.1:0-419 GCF_000935625.1 Nanorana parkeri
GTCAGCGACACAGAACTAAAATAAAAATCTGAGTTCTGAAAACTGTCATTTGCATGTGACCCGGTATCAGCCTCTCGCAGTCCATGTACAGCAGAGCTCAGACTGGGAGAAGCAGCACAAGGAGTCAATTATACTGACGAGAATCACGCTGATAGGAGGAGAGAGCAGAGTGACAGAGAAATGAGCTCGTCCTTGCGCTGCTTCTCCCGTCGCTGTCCAATCACAGGTTGGTGAGCACGTCCGGGATGACCTGGGCTCAGAGGAAGCGGGTTGGATGATGCTGGACATCTAGTGGCAGAAAGAAAAAAAAATGGCAGTGAAATCTCTGGATGGGGAATATCGCAGAAACATTTTCATTTTTTTTCTTGTAATTTCTGATTGGAGTTTAAAATTCGGATTAAAGGAAAAGTCATTTTTCC
>NW_017320045.1:0-419 GCF_000935625.1 Nanorana parkeri
ATCCGCTACACAGACCTCCGCAATACAGGCGAGCGTGACACTATGCTCCTGGTGAAGGTTTTCATAATTTCAATAAGAATATATATGAAACAATATTGAAAATTACTTTTGAAATTACTATCATGGTAAAGTTTATATGAGGTTTTTGGTTTACTTATACTTTAGTGGGGGTTGGAGTGTTATCACACTTATCAGCACATGGTTAGCGTAGATCAGTGTTCCAGACTTGAATCTTGAATGCTAAGTTGGAATCCAGAGTATTTGTCCAGATCCAGTCATTTTTATGGCAGATTGGGATGGGCAAAATTGTTTTCAAAATGTGTTTGTGCCGGCATGATACTTGTGTAGGTCCAACAATTGCTGATATGTTCATGTTGGGAAACACAAGCACACAGTCTGATATGCATGCTGCACATGGC
>NW_017320046.1:0-327 GCF_000935625.1 Nanorana parkeri
GAATTTGGGACAATGGAATCACGCCCTCTCTGGCTCACTCTCCTCCCTTCTTGCTAAGAAGTGCTTCTCATTGGTCAGGTGACCGCGCTGACCAATGAGTGGCCGCCATTTGCAAGTGAAATGTATTATACAGAATGCAGGGTGTGCTACAAGGGGGAACACCGGCACTGGCGGAAGGGGGAGGAGCATTCGGCCAAAGGTAAGTACATGTACATCATAGGGGGGAGGGCCAGATTTGAGGGGGTAATTGTCAGATTCGCCTGGGAAAGTGGAATTACCCTTGTCGGGGCCCATTCACACCACATCCAGATCATCTCCAGACTAGAT
>NW_017320046.1:1942-2361 GCF_000935625.1 Nanorana parkeri
CCAGTGCAGTCCGTTCCAGACCAGACCAGAAAAATACTGCGCGTCGGGTCTGGAATGCGCTGGAACTGCGGGCAGGTTGGTCCGGAAAATGGTGTGAACCTGCCCTAAGGGGCTGATGTATAAAAGCTTTGCCCCCCGCATATAGAATGACAGCCACTAGATGGCGCCAAGAAGCACTGCAAAATCCCAATGCTCCTCTAGCGCCATCTAGTGGCGGTTGAGGTGCATGGACGGCATTCACCCGGCTGTGCGCTTTCATACATCAGTGTGGGGGATACAAACGATCTCACGGATGGGCGCAGCAGACCGGTCCTCGTTAATAATATATTTGCTCTCCGCCGGAAGCTGCATTGAGTGCAGAGTCAGAGATGGACGGGCGCTTTGGTTTTTGAGTCTTCAATGTACTTTCCTAGCCGGAG
>NW_017320047.1:0-419 GCF_000935625.1 Nanorana parkeri
AGTGAACATCTTTATGTGAACAATAAAACAATTATGCTGAAAGTGATGTGTGAATAAAACGAAACAAAAATCAACAATATATAAATTATCTAATAAGATTGATAAAAATGCATTAAATATAAATGGATGTGAATAAATAAATTGATTTTTCAAATAAACCGTGTGTCCGTGATTTTAACTGTATTACAGTGTCCATATAACTACACCTGTCACCATCTATGGTAAACTGATAGATGTGCAGTGATGTATCGTTAACGTGTCCTAAACTTTAAACCAGATGGACAATCAGTCCTTAACAGGTTAAATAATGTCCAAAAGTATTCCCATCTAAAAAAGGCAAAGACTTGAATGTATATGTCCAAGATGATCGTACCCTGGACAGCGGCGTATTTAACTTTGCTGCTGCCCTAGGCAAGGCA
>NW_017320048.1:0-419 GCF_000935625.1 Nanorana parkeri
AAGCTCCCGGCCGGCCGTGTAATTACAACGGCCAGCCGGGAGCTTTAGGCCCCGTTCACATTGAGCGGTTTGCAAATCGCACGTTTGTCGCGCAATTTGCATTTTGCGCGATATCGCGCAAATGCTTGCATTGAGCGAGCTTGAATTGCGGCTAAATCCGCTCCAAAAAGGGTCCTGCTGTAGCGACACACGACCCGCGACCGCAGGACCCTTTGCCCCATTGAGAAGCATTGGAGAGCGATATCACGCGGTAAATTGCCGCGATATCGCGGGAATTACCGCGCGATAAATCGCTCAATGTGAACGAGGGACGGGGGCTTTGAGGCAAACAAACGGATCTTCTCGAGAGACGCTCCATCGCTTGTATTAGGAGCTGTAACTGCCGTTGCCAGTCCCGAGATCCGCTGTGCCCGATGCGG
>NW_017320049.1:0-419 GCF_000935625.1 Nanorana parkeri
TATGTGATTTTTTTTTTCTCTTTCAGTTTATATTTTTTATTCCTTGTTAACATTTTTAGATTAACAAGATATTTTTTTAAAGTACTTTGTTTTTTTGTGTGTTTTTTTTATAGAGACCCACTGCTTGGGTAGGCACTAAACTTCAAAGTTTTTTTACCAGATTGGTTATTTTCTAGTTAGCATGGTACCAGTGTAACATGGTACCAAATGGGGGAGTGTGTTAGAAAAATTATAGTTACACTAAGAAGCCATGTTTTTTTTTGGTTTTCTTTTGGTGTGGCTTACAAATGCCCCCCAGCTAGGATAGATTGAGATGAGAGCCTGGTCTGAACTTAGGCATATTAGTGGAGTTACATGTAGGTGTAAAAAGGTATTAAATGCTAAGAATAATGATACTGCTCTTGATGTTTGTTTCCAGG
>NW_017320050.1:0-419 GCF_000935625.1 Nanorana parkeri
TTCATGGTAACAAACAGGATTCCTTACTCGCTCGCCGGCTGTAATTCCTTACTCGCTCGCCGGCTGTAGTAATTTCATAACTGGACCTTAAATAAGGTGACACGCCTGAATGAACTCACCAATACCAACGGAGTTATCCAATACCCTGATATACAATCTAAATTTAACTTCCCTTCCCGTTAAATATTTAGATACCTCCAAATTAAGCACTTCATCCAAACACAAATAACATTCCCAATAGCAATCCCCACGCATGACATCATATGAGAGAGTGTGTAGTCAAGACCCCCACAATCCAGGCTTAATTTCGCAATTATACTCCTCATTGCTGACTGGAAAGGGCCCACCCCAACACTTATATATGGACCGTTGGCACATAGACCTCCAAACCACAATAGACGAAGACACATGGTCCCAAA
>NW_017320051.1:0-419 GCF_000935625.1 Nanorana parkeri
ACAGGAGCAGAGTTCCCTCAGTCACAGGAGCAGAGTTCCCTTTGGACATGTATGTTGTTTCCCCGGCAGTAGGAATTCATCTCGCATAAGATTATCGGCACGTAAATCTTTTGTCTTGTGCTGGTATTTGTATCGCCGGCCTCCCCCTCCCCCACCTCCGTGTCATGTCTGTCCTCTGGCTTCGGCGTGTATTGGTCAGATTGGACACGTACCCGCCCCCCTGTAGGAGAGATAATCGCCGTGTTGGCGCCGCGGCGGCGGCGGAGTCATTACAGAATAACGTTATTTTGGATCATTTATTATTTTTTGCGTTCGGAAATTCTATGAGAGAAAATTGGTGTTTGCGTCGGCAGCGCGTGATTGTGGAGCCGGAACCTCGCCGCCATTACAGCGCCACGTGCGGGGGAGGGGCAGTCCTG
>NW_017320052.1:0-419 GCF_000935625.1 Nanorana parkeri
ACATTTACACACTTTTGAAGTACATCCTTTTTTTTAGTACATTACTACATAGAGATGTCACTTTAAAATTCCAGATGTCTGTGTTCATCTTTGAATCTTTTGGGGCTTTTTAATGCTACAGCATTAAAGTTTTTTCCCTTTTACCATGCAATATCTGACATCTTAAAGTGTATCTAAAGCAAAAACTTTGTTTTTAGTTTTGGATAGAGTAGTGGAAGGTTAAAACCCCTGTTAGGTTTTATTGCTCTTTATGTACTCCCTGCAAAGATTCACCCTTTCTATCTTTCCTGGTGGCTAAACATGGGGATATTTAGTTCTGTGAAAACTGTCTAAGAGGAGATTTCCCTCACTTTATAGACATTTTTACTCGCTCCCCTTTATATTTGTAGGACAGCTAGTGAAGAAGATATTCCCCTATG
>NW_017320053.1:0-419 GCF_000935625.1 Nanorana parkeri
CTGGAAATCCCTGTAAATGTCAGAGATTTCTATTCTTGTGATTGGTGTAATTGCAGAATCTGTCCACCGGGTGGCGCTACAACACAGGACAAGGCTGGCAGTGGAGGGATCTGGACTCAGTGCCTCTCATTCACGTTGCAGCTCTGAGGTCCGCAGTATATATGAAATGTAAAGTGAGGCTCCCCACAAACTTTAATATGGCCGCCGTCATCGGCTTCACCCACCCTGGAGCTTAAAATCTGTCCGAGTCACCATCTACTTCCTGGACTGAACTGCCAACTCGGAGATACCACAATCATGTAAATCCCGGTGTCTGTGTTCACAAATGTCGTACACAGAGCAGCCCCTGCTGCAGCCTTGTGCCTTACTACAAAGTTGCAATGTTGCAGTCTGATCACTGGGGAGGGGAGACTGAGGAA
>NW_017320054.1:0-419 GCF_000935625.1 Nanorana parkeri
TGTGCCAGGATCATTCTTGTATGTTGCATACTGCACAATTTTTGCAGAGACCGGCATGAATTCTGGCACACGAGGAGATGGAGCCAGAGGTCAGGCAGCCACCTGCCCCCAGGAGGAACACCACAGCAGCTGGACGTTTGGCGAGGGATGAGCTGATCGCTAACTATTTCACACGTATGTACTGTATTACATCAACTCGAATCATGTGTTAATGTCACTTGTATGTATCCCACCTCAGATCATCATGTTTCAGAGCTGCTGCCTCCACATCCTCAGCTTGCCTAACGTCAACTTTCTATTGAGTAGAAGATCACAAGGCACAAAGCAGGTTGCATGAGGGAATAGGAGAGGGGAGTAGTGAGGAGGGTAACCTCAAAGGTGGTATCTAATTCCAGCCCTCCCATCATCTTTGGGATGAT
>NW_017320055.1:0-418 GCF_000935625.1 Nanorana parkeri
GAGTCATTGGGTAATAGTGATCACAATGTGATTACTTTTCAGGGGTGTGGAAATTTAAAAGAAAACTACTTGTCCAAGGGCTAAAGTGGGGGCCAAATCTACTTGTCCCAATACAAAAAATCGTTTTAATCAAAACTAAGGATGCACCAATACCGGTTTTTCGGTATCGAGTACGAGTACCGTTTTTTTGCTTTCGGATCTCGCCGACACTGAATACTAATACCGGTGCTTCCACTGACATAGAGTAGTCTCCCCTGGTAATCAGGAATCCGTGCATCAGGTAATGACCTCCCTCCCAGGTTCCTGATTGCCACGGAAGCCGGCTCCATGTTGTTTGGCCTGCTTGATTGCAATTGGCCGGGAAACCTGCTTCCCGATCAATCAGGAAGCCAGGTGGCGAGTAATGACCTGATTGACC
>NW_017320056.1:0-418 GCF_000935625.1 Nanorana parkeri
CACCTCCCAGCTCTGGCCCAACTGCCATCTCTCTATAATGAAATTACATGCATCTTTGATTGGTGGTATGCACCCCCAAGCTCTGGCCCAACTGCCTTCTGTCTATAATGACATTACTGTGACTTTGTTTGCTGGTACGCACCTCCCAGCTTTGGCCCAACTGCCTTCTGTCTATAATGACATTACTGTGACTTTGTTTGCTGGTACGCACCTCCCAGCTTTGGCCCAACTGCCTTCTGTCTATAATGACATTACTGTGACTTTGTTTGCTGGTACGCACCTCCCAGCTTTGGCCCAACTGCCTTCTGTCTATAATGACATTACTGTGACTTTGTTTGCTGGTACGCACCTCCCAGCTTTGGCCCAACTGCCTTCTGTCTATAATGACATTACTGTGACTTTGTTTGCTGGTACGCAC
>NW_017320057.1:0-418 GCF_000935625.1 Nanorana parkeri
GAATTAGACCCTCCCATTCAGGAATTAGACCCTCCCATTCATAAACCAGATCCTCCCATTCAGGAACCAGACACTCTTTTTCAGGCATCAGTCCCCTCCCATTCAGGAACCAGTCTGGAAAGGGCATGGAGAAACAAACCGCTTTCTCTTCAGACTTTGTAACAACATTTATTAAAATCCTTTCAATGTGCATTGATCACCCAAAGGGGATTCTTTTATATCAACAAAAGTGGAGTTACACTTCAAAACAGACCTGACCACCAGTGCAAAATGAGACATGGGTATGGTTTTTTTTTGTGAAAGCCGAGAGACGCGTGAACCTAAACTGATACTTATTTTTATAATTGTCAATAAACATAGTAAGATATAATAATTACTATTATACAGGATTTATAGAGCGCCAACAGTTTGCACAGCG
>NW_017320058.1:0-418 GCF_000935625.1 Nanorana parkeri
CCCTCAGGATGATCAGGTAGATGGAATGCAATTACGAGGTGATCAGCAACAATCAAACACTGGATGATAGTAAATAGCGTTGTACAGTCACCACATGTCAGTATATGTGGCAACTGGACAACACATTTTTCTTCTTTTGTATAAACCAGACGTTTTTAGTCATAGCTGAAGACTCTTTTGGTGCATTCAAACTTTTAGAGGGTCTAGTGTACCAATAATATTTTATTTATAATTGTTTTTAATGTATTGTATTATTTGCATTGTTTTGTGTTGTTCAGCACGCAAATTTGATAAAAGTTGAAGTTAAAGAGGAATCAGAAGAGACGTCTATGATGGATGATGATCCGTGTAAGGAGGAGGAAAGTTCTCCAGAGATAAGCACAGGTGAGTAATAAACACTGAATCCAGAAAAGAGTCC
>NW_017320059.1:0-418 GCF_000935625.1 Nanorana parkeri
AGTGGTCCCCTGTGCACAGCATCTTCATCACAGTGGACACCTGAGCACAGCATCTTCCACACATTGGTACCCTGAGCACAGCATCTTCCACACAGTGGTACCCTGAGCACAGCATCTTCCACACAGTGGTACCCTGAGCACAGCATCTTCCACACAGTGGTACCCTGAGCGCAGCATCTTCCACAAAGTGGTACCCTCAGCACAGCATCTTCCACACAGAGGCCCCCTGAGCACAGCATCTTCCACACAATGCCCTGAGCACAACATCTTCCACACAGTGGTACCCTGAGCACAGCATCTTCCACACAGTGGTACCCTGAGCACAGCATCTCCCACACAGTGATCCCCTGTGCACAGCCTCTTCATCACAGTGGACACCTGTGCACAGCATCTTCCACACAGTGGTACCCTGAGCACA
>NW_017320060.1:0-418 GCF_000935625.1 Nanorana parkeri
ACTTGATAATAGGTTGGACTTGATAATAGGTTGGACTTGATGGAAATAGGTTGGACTTGATGGATAATAGGTTGGACTTGATGACTAATGTCTTTATTCAACCTCAAATACTATGTAACTATGCTACATCCTATTGTTTCCTAGTAACCCTCTACATTCAACAAACGTTCTTCATGGATGAAAGGTATGTTTCAACAAATGGAGTAGAAATAGTAAAAAAAGGGAAGAATTCCAGCAGCCTTCTGCGTATATACGTGTGCCTAATCTGCAATCAAACTCAACCCAGTTTTTTTTGGTAAAATTAGGTACCTCGGCATATATTCGGGACGGCTTATACTCGAGTATATACAGTAGCTAGTTCTTGAATGATTGTCTGGCTTTACAAGTTGGACACCCCGGTCCTTACTTAAACTAAAGC
>NW_017320061.1:0-418 GCF_000935625.1 Nanorana parkeri
CTTTTGTTACATTTACATCAAACTCTGCCACCTGGAAAAGACAATTGTCAGATCTATTCACACCAACACATATCAGAGTCAGGATGCCATACATAGGCCAGTTTTTACAGGTAGTAGCAACACAAAGATTGCTTTTAACAATATTGCCCTATACAGCCTCCCAAGTGTGCCGATAATGGGGTTTGAGTCTCAATATCAAAAACATTTCTCTTGTCCCCCAGTTTAGAGCAAATGCAAGCATTGATTTGCCAGGCCTTCCACAGAACAGAGATCTGCTTATCTGGCCTGTGATCATTATTGCCCTCCCCCACCCCCCACAACAATTGAAAGTCCCAAATCACCTCTAATCCCTTTATTGCCGTCACTAATTAAAATATATGTCACCAGGCACTCATCTGTCACCAGTGGACAAGTATAT
>NW_017320062.1:0-418 GCF_000935625.1 Nanorana parkeri
TGTCTCTGCAGTCAGCGTTCTGATAGCCGGATATTCTATAATGGAACATTAACCAATAACTGATCAATAATAACGATATGAAATCCCCCAATGATGGCTCCTCCACACAGCGATCCTCACCGGCATTGTCCCGTCCCGATGGGGAGTCTCCGGGCTTTTTCCAGGTAGGTCCGTCCATTCCCACTCTCTTCTCCAGGAGAATTGGGCCCTCGGAAGCCTCAGCACTGGCTGGTCGCTGGGGACCCCGAAGACCAGACTGTCCCGGAATTGGGGCTTTGGGTTCTTTTTCCTCCTGGAAACCAAATATAAAGGAAAGCGCATGGAGTGCCCGACATGTGATCCTACGGCAAGCCTGGTCAGCCAATGTCTACATCCGTGTACAATGTGAGGGGTGGGGCTAACCTGGGGGTCTTCATAC
>NW_017320063.1:0-418 GCF_000935625.1 Nanorana parkeri
GTAGATTAGGCATTCTAGGAGTTTGGAGGTGAATAGGAGTAGGGATATTGGTTTGAGATTGTTCAGGTTGGTGGAGTCCAGTGAAAGTTTTTTCAGTATGTGATGCATGTTTTAGAGAAGATACCATTGGAGAGGGAAAGATTGAAAATGTGAGCAAACGTGTGTAGGATAGAGTAAGAGGATGACTGACGTAGTAGTGAGGAAACAGGGTCCACAGGGCAGGTGCGGAGGTGGATGTTAGAGAAAAGGCTTGCAACCTCCTCTACAGTGGCAGAGTCAAAAGAGGAAAGTAACAAATGTGGTGGTGGACCTGATACATTAATTGGGGAAGATAACTGGATAGTGGAGATCTGATCACAAATTGCATCTATCATGTTTTTGAAATGAATGGCAATGTCACGGGCAGTGAATGAGCCAG
>NW_017320064.1:0-418 GCF_000935625.1 Nanorana parkeri
CACACAGCCATGGCCCCCACAGGCACTAAATCAAATAAGAAGAGCCGCAATCCTACTGACAACTTGTCGGCATCTGCAGCCAAGATGGCGCCGACTCCTCCACGCTCTCGCTCAGCACAGAGATCCTCCCTCCCTCGTTTCCCACACTCTGAGGGAGAGGATACAGGCAGCAGGGCCAGCTCTCCCTCCCCTACCAGAGAGCGCTCGGGGCACAAAGTACTGCTCCAGAAAATAGACCGCATGCTACAGAGGGCATTGCACAGCACCTCCAAGCAAATAACTGAAAAACTGACCAAAGAGATCCGTGAGCTTGGTCATAGAACAGCAGAACTTGAATCCAAAATGGAGGATGCCGCTGTAACACTGAACACACACAACCGAGAGCTGGACGCCATCAAAGATGAGAACATACAACTTA
>NW_017320065.1:0-418 GCF_000935625.1 Nanorana parkeri
AAACCAATCAGTGGCCATCAATAGCAGCCTGTTATTAGGTCCTGCGCTTGTGTGACATTATGCATGCCAAGCTCTCCGTACCATCGAAAAGAAAATCTACTATTAGATTATAAAATTCCCCGAGCAATCGTAATGATATTACTTTACTATTAAAAAAATTTTTTATTCATTTAAAGCGGAACATTTTAATTTTAAAGTATATGTAAAGCCCAAACTTTTTGATAGACAATGGAAGGCTTAAAACCCATATCAGGTTTTTTTTTTTTACATCCCATTTGGGAGATTCGGATTCAGAAGAAATTCGAATTTTGTTAGTTTCGGATGACTTTACGAATATTCGTTGTCAATACCACAGAAAACCAGATATTAATTCTAAGGCTGAATCTCCTAGACCCGAATGGCATTCGGGATCCAAATT
>NW_017320066.1:0-418 GCF_000935625.1 Nanorana parkeri
TCATGTACGTGTAAAGGCGTCCCAATACTTTTGGCAATATATTGTGTATATACACAGTATATACCTATCTTTCTATCTATCTATATACTGTATATATGTAGATAGACAGACAGACACACACAGACAGATATAACGATCTCTAGCTTCATTCCAAAGTAGTTCCTCAAGCCTGTGGACAGTCAGCAGTTCTCTGAAGAACATTCAATCTTCTTTTTCTTCTTTATTCTTCACTTTTGAGGATGGAAATCCTATTTCTGGCGAGACGAGGTCACAAAGCATCCAGGATCCAAATCGATTATCCTAACACGGAGCCGAAGGCACGTGGTCTGTTAGGAGTTAATCTACAAGTGTGCTGTGTGGAGAAATGATGTTTGAATAAGGACTTGCTAAATAACAAGTCATTCCACCCTGCGATCGC
>NW_017320067.1:0-418 GCF_000935625.1 Nanorana parkeri
ACACACCTTACGATAATCGTAAGGTGTGTGGGGACCCTAAGAAAGACAGCCTTGGAGCTTGCATCAAACCATTCAGCAATGGAAGCTTTCGTATTTCTGTCCTGACAGGCACCTTTTGAATGCTGATCATTCATCACCTTCAAGCACAAAACCAGCTGACATTGGAAATGTGAAGTTTACCACAATGGCCCACTGGATCACAATGTAGCAGCACCAACATAAGAAGCCTGATGCTTGAAAAACCTTGTTGAACAGTAACAAGTAACTTGCAGTGACATGCAGTCTGCAGCCGTTCTATGACATGAAGAGCATTGAGGGGAGAAGTGGAGGCGATACAGGGACCCAGATGTTGTGTTGCTTAAATGCTCCAAAACACATCTATAATGTAAAACTTGTAGTTGGCAGCTGATACATTTTC
>NW_017320068.1:0-418 GCF_000935625.1 Nanorana parkeri
GGCTGCCGGTTTCTGTGCAGCCCGTCTGCCTAAATGTTTTGTGGGGCGACATTCTTGCCACCCTCCTGGAATCTTCCGGCTGAGGCAAACACCTTGTTTGCCTCGCGGCAGATATGCCCCTGAGTACAGCAGAGTACAACTTACCTATATGTGAATAAATAGGGCCATGGGAAGCATGTGGACTAAGGAACGAACCTTGCTGGAATGGCTGTGTGTGTCATGCCATGTCATATATTACCTTACTCACAACAAATAATACAACAATATAATTTTGTATATCATGCTATATGTTCCATATTCTGGGTTACCTCCTTGTTAGTGACATTAGGTCAGTGAGAGGCTAGCTTTAAGGGATAAGTGTACATGTAAACATTGTACACTTATCCTATTGCTCTATTCCCCTCGCTGAATAAGACTC
>NW_017320069.1:0-418 GCF_000935625.1 Nanorana parkeri
ACCTTCCTTCTGACACCAGCTCCGGAGCCACTTGTTAAGCAAAGAAGATCTGCGGCATGATACATCTGAGGTCAGCTCCGCTGGAATGAAGACATCAGACATCCTCACCTAGTGAGGGCCCCCTCCCTACCCTGGGCCCCAAAGCAGCCACAGGGGCTACTATGGCCATAGGTATACCACTGTCCCTAAAGGATGCCGTGAATCGACGTTTCAAGTGAATCTTCCAAAATGTGAGCTGTGGGTTTGCCTTGAAAGCATCGCCTGGAAGATTCACCTGCATTGAATGTTTGGTGAAAGAAAGGCAAATGCAGCCACCGCAGCTGAGGACTCGTAAGCGGCAATATATTAAAGGTTTGTTTTTGGGTTTAGTTATTCTTTAAAGGAGAACTATGGGGTTAGGTCTTTTCCCCCTAGTTCT
>NW_017320070.1:0-418 GCF_000935625.1 Nanorana parkeri
CCATCATCTACACAGTCATATGGAGATCCATCACAAACACGGGGGGCCCCCCGACACTGAGCCCTAGAACTTCCCCCCGGTAGACGTGGTATAAGCTCCGGTGGTGTATGTACAGCTGAGGACCATCCATGGAACTTCTACATCTCATTATCTACAACCCCCTCCCTCCACACTCCAATATTACAATGACAAATCCCTACGACTCCACCTCCCCCCAATATTACAATGACCAATCCCTACCACTCCAGCCCCCTCCCCAATATTACAATGACAAATCCCTACCACTTCACCTCCCCCCAATATTACAATGACCAATCCCTACCACTCCAGCCCCCCTCCCCAATATTACAATGACAAATCGTTGCCAATACAGGGATTGGTCATAGTAATATTGGGGAGGGGGTGGGGTTTCATTGGC
>NW_017320071.1:0-418 GCF_000935625.1 Nanorana parkeri
CCAAACATGTCAAGCTTTAAAATTGCACGCACCCGCAAAATAACAGAAAACTACCATACCTAAAACTGGCCATAGGCGACACTTTAAAAGTTTTTACCACTCATTAGTTTAGTGGTATCAGTGATTAATGGCCCTAGAATGATTGCTCTCACTCTGATATTTGCAGTGATATATAACATGTGTGGCGTAATCTTTGTTTTCGCACATAGGTACAGTCGACGCGTACTTACGTTTATATGTGCTTGCATGCAGGGGCGGGGGAACATTTTTTGTGCTTTTTTTTATATGTGACTTTAATTTTTTTTTTTAACACTTAACTTTATTGCCATCACAAAGGGGGCTAACAAGCTCCCTATGTGATAGCCAATATATAATGACAAAACAATATTGTGCCGAGCTAATAATCATACATATCTAA
>NW_017320072.1:0-417 GCF_000935625.1 Nanorana parkeri
CCCAGACCCAACTCCCCAGAGTCACCCAGACACAACTCCCCCTCAGCTCCGTGTTGTTGGTATGTGCTGTGTGTTCAGCTCCGTGTTGTTGGTATGTGCTGTGTGACTCGCAGGCTGAGGGGTCACTCCGGTTTAATTGGCGTCTTATCACAGCGAGCGGGAAGTGCAGCGTCCGTCGAGGCCTCGACACTCAGGACGGGGGCTCGAATATTTCCTAACACACCGGCCCCCGACCGGCCCTCCAGGAGGAGGAATTTACATTGAGGATCCCCACCGAGGAACTCAGACCTCCAACTTGGAGGAGATCACAGGGCGGGGGCAGGGAGAACCGCCGGTGACACCCAACTGGAGGAGGCGGAGCACTGTATACACCCCGGGGGGAGGCGGAGCACTGTATACACCCCGGGGGAGGCGGAG
>NW_017320073.1:0-417 GCF_000935625.1 Nanorana parkeri
GTCGGTGGTCGCCAGGACGGGTGCAGGGGTCGCCGGGTTCGGGTCGGTGAGACACTTCTGTTGTCACGGGACATTTTCTATGAAGGGGTTTCGGACGTTTGACTCAGTGATTTCCTCCCGCGGACACTGGGAGTTCCCGTGCGTCAGATAAGAGGAGAGAATGAGGAAGGGGCGGGGCTTCCACATCGATAAGACAAGAACGGGACAGAAATAGACTTTAAGGAAGTTTCACTGTTTTTGTGTAAATGATGAACAGAAGTGTGACGGCTCCGTACCGGGACTTTGCAACCATGGCAACAGTACTCAGATTGTAGGGGTGGGATCTCACAGAACCCTCATCACCCTGCTCACTACCGCTGCCAGAGATATAATGAGATCATACATAGCCCCCCATAGGCTGTCAGCTCGGTGATGTGA
>NW_017320074.1:0-417 GCF_000935625.1 Nanorana parkeri
AATAAGCCATGGATCTGTTACACAAACAGAGAGTTAGGATACAGACATGGCACAGTCACCCTCATACGTCTGAGGTTATTGAAAAGGACACGTTCAAGCAAAAAAAAGAAAAAAAAAAGTGAAGCTTCTATTTTAGGATGTTGCAGGAAAGTTGCTAAGCACACACACACACACACACACGTCTGATTGCAAAATATCCCTACTAGAGGTTTCCTATTTCCCCAACTCCCATTACAAAGCTGAATGTCATTCTTCCAAGATGGATTACTCATACGTTTAGAAGAAACTGACCCTTGCGGTGGCATCATGGAGGGGGAGGCACACAAACTAAAGCAGGCGAAAATGTACCAGAATGTAGGTCAGTGAAGACCTAGTTTAAAGGGTCAGGCCACCATTTTTTGTTACTTTAAAAGAGAA
>NW_017320075.1:0-417 GCF_000935625.1 Nanorana parkeri
GGTACCTTCAGAGGTCTAGTGGAGTCCATGCTTGAAAGGCTTATGCTTGTTTTGGCAAAATGGTGACTTACTCAATATTAGGTGGGTGGTCATAATGTTATGAATATGTACAGTATAAAAAAAACACACACAAAAATAGGAAATACAGAAACATGAAAAAGTAGTCAAATAAATCTCAGGCTACATATAAAATGATTATGTAGCCCCAATTCATGTTGTGCAAACAATGCAAAACCTCAAAGCATGTATTCCCAAAAGTCCCTAAATCGACACTGGGCAGGGGCGGTCTGCCCATTCGGGCAGTGCCAGACTACCCGAGGCCAGTAGGGGGCCCCATCAAGTTAGCGGGGGAGCTCCCAAGATGTGCAATTAGTTTCGCTCAACGCCTGGGATATGCAGTCCTGTGTGCCGGGTAGG
>NW_017320076.1:0-417 GCF_000935625.1 Nanorana parkeri
AAAAAAAATAAGACTGTCTTATTTTCGGGGAAACACGGTAGAGACCAGGGAGATACCAAAGTCTGTTCCAAGGGCGTGTCAGTAAAGTGAGTAGCGCCATGTATCCAATCTCTAGCATGTCTAAAGAGGCTAGCCAAATTATGCATCCTAACATCAGGTAGATTTGCCCCCAGTAGAGATTTAGGCCTCTGAAGTTTGCTTAGGGCTATGCGGGGGCGTTTCCCCTTCCAAATGAATGCAGCAAAAGCTTTGTACAAAAGACGGATATCGTTATGCTTGATGAGGAGGGGTACCGTCTGCATAGGGTATAGCAGTTGTGCAAAGATGATCATGCTTATCAGGTGGCATCTACCCAGTATGGAGAGAGGGAGGTCATGCCATTTATGCAATTCCTGGATAATTTTCTTAAACAAGGGG
>NW_017320077.1:0-417 GCF_000935625.1 Nanorana parkeri
CATGGCAAACCTCAGACCAGAACCAATGAATGGCAGACTGGTAAGTTAGAATGATACATACACAAAGAGATCTCCAGGATCGGCCATCACACACAGTCTGATCCGCGTGGGACATCACCGACACACACGAGCGTTAATGGGCAGCTCCTTTCATGCCAGAACATGGTTGAGTGCTCACCTTCAATAAGTCCAGCGGGTGGGTGCAGGATGACACCCCGCAGGAGGCCAGGTCCCCAATGTGGAGGGTCTCAGGCAGATGAGGAGAGTTTCAACAGGGGCAGATTTGGAGGGTCTCACCAGGGGCAGATGCGGAAGGTCTCACCAGGAGCAGATCCAGAGGTCTCGCATCCACTTTAAGGTGACTCTGCCACTATTGGGTCAGAGTAGCAAGAATAATGGAGCTCCAGAAACAAGATG
>NW_017320078.1:0-417 GCF_000935625.1 Nanorana parkeri
CCCATCCCAGCATCTTACTGGACAGTGAAAAATCTAATTTCTCTTTTACGCTACTCTCTACTCCTATCTGCACACTTCTTGTCAGCACATGAATGAATTGGCCCTTTGTATTGCTTCTTCCTCTCACACTCCAGCTCTGATGTACATGGGCTTCTTGGTTAGAATTAGGTACTTACACTGCCTGTATTAAAAAAATACATTTAATGATCTAATGTTGACTACTGAGTTGCATTAATCTGAATCTGTGTATTTGTGTATGCTATAGAACCAACAGTAGGCATTCTGCACTGCTATTGTTTCCTATGTCTATGTTTTCATCTATTCTACAATTCCACAGTGTTGTGTGACTATATTGGTGGCTGTCTCCAAATATAGCAGCTCCCTCACACTCTACTATATTATATCCACTATCACCCA
>NW_017320079.1:0-417 GCF_000935625.1 Nanorana parkeri
CCCTGCCACAAGTTTGGGGCAAGTTATCCTTGCTATCTGGGGTGAACATTGAGAGGGTTAGGGCAAAGGACACCCATGGACTTGCAGACTCCAGAAAGAGGCCAAGAGTACTTACAGCCTTCGCAGAAAAAGAATCTTTAAGCCAAGCCAGCATTCTGTAAACTCAGTTACCGATTGTAAGATACTGGATATTGCAGATACAGATTCCTTGGCAAGAAATCAACATACCTCAGGGAAGGATCTGGTTTCTAACCATCTTCTCCAGTGACTTTTTAAACAAAAGTTCAGCCATTGCATCTATATCTCTAGACATCGCACACTAGGCCTTAAACTCAGGCCTCAGTCCAAGCACATGGTCACCCTCTTTAGGCAGCAGGCCTAGGAGGATCAGACAATCCACAGAATCCCTCCCCAGGC
>NW_017320080.1:0-417 GCF_000935625.1 Nanorana parkeri
GCGTTTTACAGCGCTGATCGACGCGCTGTAAAACGCCCTGCCAGTGAAATCCCATTATTTCCTATGCTCATGGTTCTCACTTGGGCTTATTTCATCGTGTCAGAACATGCTGAAAAACGCCCTACGCCCGCACGTATCCATTAGGATACAGCCGGATAGCCCTCGCAAACGCACGTTTGACGTGCGTTTTGTGGGCTGCAAATCGCGGTTAAAACATGCACCGCAAAATGCGCGTCATACACGCATATTTCTAACGCCTAGGTGGGAACCAAGCCTAAAGGAGAACTATGAGGTGAGTGAGAGTGCTTTTCACTCAGCTCATAGTTCTAGCCGACCGATGACAATGAGACTGTCACAGGTCGGCTCAGTAGGTCGCGAAGTGAGCGAACACATAACGGTGTTCGCTCACTTCTCGAT
>NW_017320081.1:0-417 GCF_000935625.1 Nanorana parkeri
AGTACGGGTTTTTTGTAAGTCGGGGACTGCCTGTATGCTTTGATTGCATTATCAAAGACAACTCTAGTGTGTATTCCTATTACAATGCTGATGCTAAAACACGATAGTGTATGGTGGGACTTTAGAATTCCTTTAAATCAAGGGGCAAACAAGTACTGATAGGCCTGCGTGTATAAGGTAATGTGGGCTGCTATGGTGAAATAGCAGGTGAATAGTGAAACTGCACTCACTTGCTATCTACTCTGACTGGAGTGTCCACATCCAGACCTTACACAGTGATCCAACAGTACTGAGGTTTGGGTGCTGGAAACTACTGACAAAGATATTATGGACACTCAGAGAAATCAGTTAGAGCACCACTTTAACTTATATCAATTTTTCACACACTTCAGTTTAACTTGTATATTATCTCTCTTT
>NW_017320082.1:0-417 GCF_000935625.1 Nanorana parkeri
ACCTACATCCTTGCGGTTCAGAGGTCAGCGGTTGCGGTATTCTCTAGGTGTTCCCCCAGTACGTTTTGGAAATCTCTGAGTTTTCTTGGGAGATCGTTGGGGCATAACTTGTTTGGAGGGAGACCCAATGTCATTTCCAAGTTTCGCTAGGAAGGATTCTGCCTCTTCAGGGTGCTGAAAGGAGCATAGGCGACCTGTCGGTGATTCCATATGCAGCACTGCCGGGTAAGCCAGCGTAAAGCGGATCTGCTTCTGGTGTAGTGTTGTGCAGATCTTAGCAAAGGCCTTTCTTTTCTTTGCCACTTCTGCGGAATAGTCAGCGAATAAAAGGAGCTTAAGGCCATCTATTTCAAGCGATCTTTTGAGACGATTGGTTTGGGCGATGATGCCTTCTCCCGAAGAGGGCCTAGGCGATGA
>NW_017320083.1:0-417 GCF_000935625.1 Nanorana parkeri
ACGAGACAACTAACTGTGAGTACGGTCGACTACTACCTACTGTCAATTGGTCCCGCACAGGTCTCCCCCTTGAATAAATCCAGCATCAGGAGGAATTTATTGCTATGGGAAAGTCTGAACAAACCCAGAAAATAATGTGATTGATATCCTCTAACAAATAGACCAACGAAAGGTGCCGACATATGGAGGCCAATGCATACATACATGCCTCTAGTGGACTGCATTTATCCTTAAGTGCACTATTCATAAAGACTTCCTCTCTTTAACAATCGATCAACAGATTTTACCCACTAGATTCTTGGATGTATTACCTGCCAAAAGAACTGGTCACAGTTATACCCTTAAGTTGATGTGCAAGATCTATCTTCTTTGAGGCAAACATCATCGCCAAGCAGGGACATAATTACCGATAGGAAT
>NW_017320084.1:0-417 GCF_000935625.1 Nanorana parkeri
TTATCTATAGGAAAGGTTTTCTTTGTCATAACTACTTTTGTAATCTCATAGCACATTAAATGGCCCTCAACAGGTAGTTGTGGCTGAGTGGTTAAGGTGATGAACTTGAAATCCATTGGGGTCTCCCTGCGCAGGTTTGAATCTTGCCGACTATGTGCTTATTAGAAAAATGCACAGCATGCAGTTTCCAAACTGAGCACTGGGTTAGCATCAAGGGGTTCCTCTTGCTACTGGAAATACAAGTGTGAAAGCACTTTAGACTCTTCATCCAATGATCAGATTTCATTGATTCTTCCTAGGTTTGAACAGCAATGACTGAAACATTAAAGAACGGGGTGAGTTGACAACTTGTTGGGCTTGAACTCAAAAGTTGATTTTATAGTGAAAAATCATCATGTCATTGAAGGTATTGTGATG
>NW_017320085.1:0-417 GCF_000935625.1 Nanorana parkeri
GTCAGATAGAAGACTGAAGGGGAGGACGGAGGTCAGCTTTATAGTACTGTGAGTGACCGATAAACTCAGAATGAACAAGATTCATGTCATCTTACAGCGGGTCGGTTGAATATTTCGATGGTGGCCTTCATCCAATCACATCATAAGCAGATAAAATCGGCAGACAATTGGCGCATACATTTGGCGCGTCCTCCCTACACGAGCCGCGCACAGTTGTGAGGTCGGCGTCCCTTTAACTCGATCTAAACGCTGAAAATGAGAAATGTGATAAAAGTGACAGAAACGTGACGAGGAAATAAAACGGATGAATTCCATTCTGGAGCGAAGAATTCCGCAGATGGGGCCGCGCGTTCCCATAATTGTCAGCGTTTGTACTCCAAACAATGCGCCTTTTGTAGTCCGCCGTTCCAATCAAAC
>NW_017320086.1:0-417 GCF_000935625.1 Nanorana parkeri
TCATTTTATTAGGTTTGCTAGGCATCAACTGAACAGTCCACATATGAGAATTTGAGGGCAAGCTGTGCCAGTCAAAGAGAACTACCCAACTTTGCCAGCTCCGGAGGCAACAAATACTCAGTAACACCATTGTAGATTTTAGTAATCTTAATTTATGTGGTAATATTATTATAATATTTTTTTCAGAGGTTCCTGCTTATTTACCCTATACCTGTTTGTCCCCTATAGAGCCAGTAAAGTATTTGCCGTTTGTGTGTGTGTGTGTGTGTGTGTATATATATTTATTGTCCCCTGTAATTAGGCGGTCACCTTAGGCCACCCCTCGATTGGATGTCTATGTTTAGCTCCACCACTCGATTGTGATGGAGCGGGACCTTTGGGGGTCATGTGATTGGGCTGCTCAGTCTAAAATGCCCG
>NW_017320087.1:0-417 GCF_000935625.1 Nanorana parkeri
CAATATTAAAATGTGGTTTTGGCTTTAGATACACTTAACAATTTCCTTAACCTTAACCTGCAAGCTAGCAACACCATATCCACTAAAACCCTCTGAAAGTGATGTGGTAACACCCAGTGGTTATTTATTCATTGGTGGCACACAAGACCAGCCTTAGGCCCATTTTACATGGGCATTCTGATCAGGTCTACCTGTCAGTTTTTCAAGCAGACCTGATCAGAAGCCTGATGTTAGTCTATGGGTAGCTGGTTCTAAACAGATGCGCATCAGTGCAGCTGCCCCAGGAGCAGAGATGGGGGGGCTAATTGTGTTCACTGCCCAGCCAACCTGGGAAAAGGACCCTAACTTTGCCTTTAACGAGGATCAATGGACGGGGGAACCAGAGACAATTCCACAGATTGCTTTTAGGTATTCACA
>NW_017320088.1:0-417 GCF_000935625.1 Nanorana parkeri
AAGTAGCTTCTGCCACAGCTTCACTCCGAGCCCTCAGACAAAGAAGACATTTTGAGGAATATGTTACAGAATTCTGTCATATAGCAATCGAATCCAATTGGAATGAGCCAGCTCTGCTAGATCAGTTTCGCTTGGGACTTTCTCAAGCCCTTAAGGATGAGTTGGCCAGAGTGGGTGTTCCATCTACACTTGAAAGCACTGTCTTCCTGTGTATACAAATTGATCACATATTACGAGAGAAGAGACAAGATCGAGCCAATACTTATATTATACCTGAGAGGAGCAATACATTTTCAACACCTTTCAGTTCTGCCATATACTCCAAAGCTACCACATATGAACCAATGCAGATTGGTGTAGCCCGAGGACCTCTCTCTGAAGATGAGAAATCTCATCGTAGGTCTAAGGGACTATGCT
>NW_017320089.1:0-417 GCF_000935625.1 Nanorana parkeri
ACAAAGTAACACAAGTTTCAAAATGTAAATAAAGAAAGAAGCTGAGAGATATGTGTGTAACAGCTTCTGCTCCTTTGCGGACACTTCGATCCCGAATATAAAGAATTTTACAGCTGTCACAGAATACACAAAAGTGTTAAACTGATCACAGAAATAATAATAAAAAACATGGCCCCATGTAGAAAAAAAAACCCAATGTGTGGCTCCCCCGAAATTAATACTAGACCCTTTAGGTCTGGTAGGAATTTTAAGAAGAACCCCAATGTCCATAAAATCCCATACCATGCCGATGAGGACAAGGCCCTCTTACCCACAACCCTGACCCGGTGTTTGTGGGGGTCTGGGGGCCTTTGGGTACCCCCTTTCTTAAAGGGGCATCCACATGCCACCCTCCCTTGTGAATGAGTAGCGGTACTT
>NW_017320090.1:0-417 GCF_000935625.1 Nanorana parkeri
TAACCTCAATAGTTGGCAAGATACTTGAAAGTTTGATCAAGTATCACATGCAATTGTTTCTGCTTGAAAATAATATAATAAGCGATAGTCAGCACGGATTCACAAAAGACAGAAGTTGTCAAAAAAACCTACTTTCTTTTTATGAGGAAGTGAGTAATAAATTGGACAGAGGAATGGCTGTGGATATAAACTTGGACTTTGCAAAAGTGTTTGACACAGTTCCCCACAGGCGGCTCATGTATAAGTTAAGGTCAGTAGGTATCAAGCATTCCATCTGTAATTGGGTAGAAAACTGGCTTAAAGACCGTATTCAGAGAGTGGTGATCAATGATTCATACTCTGAATGGTCTGAAGTTGTTAGTGGTGTTCCCCAAGCTTCAGTGTTGGGTCCCTTACTGTTTAACCTATTTATAAATG
>NW_017320091.1:0-417 GCF_000935625.1 Nanorana parkeri
TTATTTCCTGCATTGGTGTCCAATAAAAATATACTGATTACTTTAAAATAGTGTTTTATTTCAAACATTAAATTGTATGTATAGTTTTTGATAATTTAGTGAATGACTAGAAAATGGCTTCCAATACCATCTCTATGCTGATGACACTCAAATATATCTTTCTACTCCACAACTCACCCCCTCAGTGTCCTTGCGTGTCACTAATCTACTAACTGACATATCAGTCTGGATGTCTCAACGCTTCTTAAAACTCAATCTGTCAAAACTGAGCTCATGATATTTGCTCCTGCCCGTGCACCTTCCCCCACCTTTTCCATTGAGATTGATAACACAACTATCCATTCCTCCCCCATGCCAAGGTGCTAGGTGTCACCCGGGACTCAGGGGTTGATTTACTAACCTCACAAACACGCCACA
>NW_017320092.1:0-417 GCF_000935625.1 Nanorana parkeri
TGAGATTTGTAGTCCCTCTACAGCTTGGAGTCAGTGGCCACCCACAGCAATGTCCCCTTTAACATCTGGCCACCCACACCAATGCCCCCCCTAACATTTGGCCACCCACACAAATGTCCCCCCTAACATCTGGCCATCCACACCAATGTCCCCCCTAACATCTGACCACCCACACCAATGTCCCCCCTACATCTGACCACCCACACCAATGTCAACCCTCTAACATCTGGCCACCCACCAATGTCCCTCCCAAACATTTAGCCCCCACCCCAATGTCCTCCTAACATCTGGCCACCTATGCCAATATCCGCCCTACATCTGACCTCCCACGCCAATGTCTTCCCTAACATCTGGCTGCCCACACCAATACCCCCCCTTAACATCTGGCCACCCAGACCAATGTTTCCAACCTACATC
>NW_017320093.1:0-417 GCF_000935625.1 Nanorana parkeri
TATACAGGGAAATTCATAGGAACACATTCAAGTTGAAGTCATTATTCAGACCGACTGGTGTCATGGTGTTTAGTCGGTAAATCCAAATTTTTTCTTTTTGAAGTAATATGGTATCGAAATCGTCCCTTCTTGGGGATAAATTCAGTGTGTAGATTGCTTTTACTTTTAGACCTGTAGGAGATCTGTTATGAACCTCTGCAAAATGAATGGCTAGAGGGCTGTCCTTGTCTTTTTTATTTATATCATTCAAATGTTCTCCAATCCTGATTTTTAGTTGTCTTTTGGTTTTTCCTATGTAGTATTTTCGGCACGGACATTCTATTTGATTTACTACTTTTTTGGTATTGCAATTGATACAATTATTTATTTTGTATGATTTTGTTCCTTCCGTATTTCCGAAGGTATCTGTTTTTTCCA
>NW_017320094.1:0-417 GCF_000935625.1 Nanorana parkeri
AGAAATGGAAGACAAAGGAGACAGGAGAACTCCACCCAGGAGCCAGAGTGGAGTCCAGTGCAGCAGGGATCTGTGGGTTATAAAACTGATTGTGGAGGTCAGCACTTTACTGAGGTTGTCTTGAGGAAACAGACAGTGGCCCTGATGATTGAGGCTGGAGCAGCAGTGCTGCAAGAGAAAACCGTTAAAAGACTGTGACACTGTGACTGTGTGGGACAACCTGAGAATGGTGAGCCAATATATGTTGTCCTGCTGAGGATAAGAAAACGTATTTTGCTACATGCTAAGACAAGCTATTTTTGTTGGACTGCTGTGGTTGTTATCCTATATGGAAAATAAAGACCGCTTCTGTTTAGGAAAAACAGCTTTGAGACTGATCCTTGCATGCTTACCATTGTACTAAGTCCCCCAGATATC
>NW_017320095.1:0-417 GCF_000935625.1 Nanorana parkeri
TTTAGGCTTATTGAAATGGGTGTGCACATCCGTGCGGCATGCACGCCGATAAAAAGACCCGATCCCGGAAGGGAAAGGTGCTGCCTGTTCTTCCCTATAGGAGGGGGTAGCCGGGTGTGCGGGTCTGGACACCTGCACTTGGACACGCATTATCTGCGTCCAAGTGCAGGCACCCGGACCCACGCTGATGTGCAGGTTGGTGTGTGCGTGTGACCGCATGTAATTACATCTTTACAACCAGACCCGTGTGCAATTGGGTCTTTTTACAGGCATGCACTCCGTAAAGACATGCACGCCTTACAGTGAAGCTATGCTTGGCCTATGCAGGAAAAAGCAACAGGTTTGCCGCAATGCCAAACTTCTACATACAGTCTGCCACATATACGCGCGTACGTACGTATTGTACCATATGCAACA
>NW_017320095.1:2083-2358 GCF_000935625.1 Nanorana parkeri
AAGCCTAAATCCAGCCAATTGTTTTTAGTTTTGGGTAGAGTGGAGAAGAGTTATCAACACTGAAGTTAGACCCCGTTCACACTGAGTGGTTTATCGCGTGATTTCTGCTCCAAAATCTCGCATAGTTCCGCGCAATGTCGCTCAATGTAGCTTGTCTAATGCATTTCAATAGAGCAGTTCACATCTCACAGCTCAGTGTCGCCTGTAGTTTGTCACTCAAACTTGTCACTTGAACATGACCTATTTTTCTGCGGATGTCACGCAATTTGGCCCCA
>NW_017320096.1:0-417 GCF_000935625.1 Nanorana parkeri
ATGATTCGTGCACAAGTGTGGCATGCAGGAGAGAGCAGCTCAGTGTCTGTACACGAGACGTCAAAGTGCTGGCCACGCCCCCTGCACTGACCGGAGCTGCTGCTATCTGCCCTGTGTCTCCCTCCCACTGGATTCTTCAGGAAAGATTAACCCCTTCTACCATTAGAAGAACAGACTTAAAACTTGCTTAACTTATGTATATATTGCTGACCATCAGATTTACAGTGCTATTTTTTTTTACATAACTCGGACAAACCCTTTAAGTTTTTTTTGGCATTTTATATCTTAAATGCACTTATGTGAATTAATTAATAGATAGTAATTTGGACTTTAAATTTGGTTAAAAACCCATAATATACAAAAAATACAAACATTTAAAAAAAAAGATATATTTGAAGACAATTTTGCATGTTGTGG
>NW_017320097.1:0-416 GCF_000935625.1 Nanorana parkeri
CTTGTAGGCTCAATCTAGTTCTGACATACATAAACACTAATATTGGTTCGTCAAGGATGTAAATTTAAACCAAGATACAAACTGTAAAAGTTAAAAGGTTTATTGGAGCAGCAGCACTAAACAAATAACTCCATATAGGGACCCTTCCGCCCATCGATTCGGCCATGGTTTTGCCCAAACACACATACTTGGATACCATGGGGATGAGGAATATCCTTAGTAGGCAGGCTAAGCCGACAAGCCAATCATAAGCCAGCACTCATGGAGGAGAGGGATGATGAAGTTGCTGGCCTCCTTCAAAACGACCTGGGACAGTCCAGGGTCTTCATTCAGGTCCTCCTGGCCAACATGACCTTGCACCCACAATACATCCATACAAACCATGAGTGTGCAGACAAGATTCCCAGGGTCCACGC
>NW_017320098.1:0-416 GCF_000935625.1 Nanorana parkeri
CCCAATTTTGGTGTCATCCGCAAACACGGAAATATCGCTATAGCCTTGCAATTTATGTTAAAAACGTTTGGGGAGAGATAGAGCTTTCTTTTGGAGGTATATAATCACCACGGGGGGTATTTATTTTTACTATATAATTTAAAAAGTACCATAAATGTAAAAAAAAAAAAACGTTTCCCTACGTTATGTTATAAAACATTTATTCTTACCCATATTTTTAGTAAAACATAAAAGTCAGGGTCACGTCAAGTAAATAGACACCAAACATGTCAAGCCTTAAAATTGCGTGCGCCCGCAAAAAACGCCCATAGGCGAAGATTAAAACGCTTTTACTGTTCATCAGTTTTTTTTTTTTTGCAAAATATTTTATTAATGTCCACATTATTAAACATAACAATGCATGCCACTTGTTCCCG
>NW_017320099.1:0-416 GCF_000935625.1 Nanorana parkeri
CAGCCTGCCACTTACCCTGCATATCCCACCAGCCTGCCACCATACCCTGCATATCCCACCAGCCTGCATATCCCACCAGCCGGCCACCTTAGGGTTAGTGGTGGTGGAGTGCAGTGCGGCATGTCACTATACTCAGGCTGGGACAGGAGGCCCGCAGGTACATTGCTGTTGTTTTCTGGCACCTGAAATGATTCCGGATCCATTTATTAAATGCAATGTATAAATTCACTCGTTATCTCCGCGGATGTTCTGATGATTTCCTTCTGGTTCAGATAAAGAGGATTATTCACCAGCCGCTGGAAAAAACGCCACATCTTCCATCACATAGTTACATAGCCAGGATGAAAAAGACACCAGGGTTAGGGTTCAACCAGTCCAACCACTTCATCCAGCCCAACCACTTCATCCAGCCCATC
>NW_017320100.1:0-416 GCF_000935625.1 Nanorana parkeri
TCTACTGTCGTGGTAACCAACCCGCTTCCCTATTTATAATTAGGGTTGCCACCTGTCCAGTTTTCACCCAGACAGTTCGGGTTTTGAATGCTGTGTTCGGGTTTCATGGCAGCTGAAACCCAGACACAAGATGTCAGGCAGACAGGGGCAACCAAAATTAAGATAGGGGCTACTGCCCCCCAACTGGCCCCCCACTGGAAATAGTCTCAACTGTGTTATTTACATATTAATGGGTGGTGCCCATTACATATGAATAAGGCACGACTCATTCTCCCAAAAGAATATGCCCGTGTGATGCTATAGTGTTCGGGTTTCGCTTGAAGAAAAGGTGGCAACCCTATTTATAATGGTCTGGCCCTCTAGCAACTCCAGCGTCAAATTATAGCTAATTTACCTACAAACGTCAGGTGGTCATA
>NW_017320101.1:0-416 GCF_000935625.1 Nanorana parkeri
TGTTGATATATTGTGGATATCAGATGAAGTAATACCGGGGATAAATACATCAACTCACTATTTTGGATAGGGAATTATGTGGATTTCTAATTAACATTGTTTTCTGTATTCAATCATGCTCATTAAGTTGTTACAAATTGAATCATGTTGTGTGTCGAGGGTCACACTCATTTCCTAGGGCAGTGTTAGTAGAGAGCAATTATTCCATTCCACAGCCCTACGAACAATTGTATAAGGACCTCTTTATATGTTATCTGGTCATTTGGCATTTGAACCCCAATCATGTACAGTATGTCTACAAGAACATAGGATGAATCATGTATGTTTCTGTTAATGGTGAGGTATTGTGCATGTGGAAAGAGCTTTGATTGTTTGTGCATACTACTTACCAGGGGTGTGGCACCTAATATCCAGAT
>NW_017320102.1:0-416 GCF_000935625.1 Nanorana parkeri
TCCTTATGTGAAGGGGGCTACTAATGTAAGGGGGGACTCTCATATGAAAGGATGGAGTCTGATGTGAAGGGAGGCTCCTAACGTGGAGGTGGCTCCTGATGTGAAGGGGGGATGTCCTGATATGAAGAGGGCTCCTGAAGTGGAGGGGGCTTCTGATGTGAAGGGGGGATGTCCTGATATGAAGAGGGCTCCTGAAGTGAAGGGGGGATGTTCTGATATGAAGAGGGCTCCTGAAGTGAAGGGGGGATGTTCTGATATGAAGAGGGCTCCTGAAGTGAAGGGGGGATGTTCTGATATGAAGAGGGCTCCTGAAGTGGAGGGGGCTTCTGATATGAAGAGGCTCCTGATGTGAAGGGGGGATGTTCTGATATGAAGAATAATTTTGCCACTTTATAGATCATTGGTTCGACCTCATC
>NW_017320103.1:0-416 GCF_000935625.1 Nanorana parkeri
AGCTTTAAATCCACATAACTGCATAGAGTTATGTGATACAATTACCTAATTATGCTTACCGATTGTGGCACTCATTTATTTATGTTTAGAGACCAAACTGGGATATAGTTACTATTGGGGCTCCCGAAAAGAACCTAATTATTAACTGATCTCCCTTATTCCAATGTTTCCAATGCATGTTTACCAGTGACTTGCAGTACCTTCGCTTCTTGGTGAGGCATTCCCCAGGCCCGCGCCCAGCCCACCCAGCCCCGCCCCCAGCACACTGAATCCCTGCCCATATCCCCATCCTGACGAAGCCCTGGCTAGTGTGAAGGAGGGATGGAGGAGGAAGGGAGGAGACAGTGTGGAGTCTCCCTGTCCCTCACTTGCTCATCAAATTGCAGTAGCCAATAACAGGCTGGCTATTGCACCCG
>NW_017320104.1:0-416 GCF_000935625.1 Nanorana parkeri
TTCCAATGACAAAGTAACAAAAATAGATTTCCTACAATTTGCTCCAATTTCCTCACACAATCCAAAAACCTTTCCGGGGAGCTGATTGGTATCCAAACAGGCCCTGAAATGTGACTGGAAAAGGGGCATTAGATTGTAAGCTGCTTCAATCACACAGATGGTCATGTCCTGTGTACTGTGTGAAGTGCTTCACCACACGAATAAAGCATAAAATAAATACATAAGATATAAAATACAAGAATATCCATGATCCTACCTCAGATATTTCTGTCCTTCTTCAGTGGAAAAAATGTTCAGGATCTGGAAGATAAAGAAGGCGACCATCACTGACTGTGTATGAGGTGCACATTCCTGGAAGTGGCTACCAATACTACTGCCACTAGGCCATATCCACCCACACCACTTGTATTCTCCCA
>NW_017320105.1:0-416 GCF_000935625.1 Nanorana parkeri
TTGAGGCCTGCACGAAATTCCTCTCCTCCCATAATGTCAGAAAAAATATGATAGGGAAACCATCGCCAAACTCATGACCGGGACTGCTATGGGGACAAAAATGTCACCACAATATGCCAATCTCTACATGGCTGACCTAGAAAACAGATTCCTAGCCACTCACCCTCATAAACCATTCAAATATTATTGTTATATTGACGATATTTTTGTAATATGGACAGAAGGAGAAGAAAGCCTTTTAAACTTCCATGAATCATTAAATTCATTCCATCCATCCATGACATTTAAAATGAATTTCTCAGTACACAGTGTGTTTTTTCTGGATTGTGCCATAACGGTTAGCAATGGCTCACTCTGTTCTTCTGTGTACAGAAAACAGGTACAGCTACCTCCATAATTCCAGCTTCCATCCGAAT
>NW_017320106.1:0-416 GCF_000935625.1 Nanorana parkeri
TGGTGTCAGAGTTCCTCTGGAATGGGAAGGCACGTAGAATTCAATTATCAGTCTTGCAGCTCCAGTGGGGGGAGGGAGGACTGGCGGCTCCAAATTTTTACACCTATTTTCTGGCAGGTCAACTAACAGTTGCACACAGATGGATCACGGTTCGGGATGCGAACCCTGCGGTTACTCTTGAGGCCGCCTTGGTGGGATCCTACAAAGCCTTGGGGCATTTGGTATACAGGGGCAGACACTCCCCGCACCGTCAGACGCCCTCCATGAGGGCGGTGATAATGGCATGGGATGCAGTGGGGGGGAGGGTGGAGGGACCTAGAGTGTCCCTCTCCCCGCATACGCCATTGTGGAAAAACCCTCGCCTTAGTCAATACCTGTCCATTCTGGACCCTGTAGTGTGGACATCTAGGAAGATC
>NW_017320107.1:0-416 GCF_000935625.1 Nanorana parkeri
TTGATAGGTGTAGATATACATTCCTGTGGATTCAGTAGATTGATCTGGCATGCAATTTCCTTGGCACTATGGGGTTGATTTACCAGGCCAATAGGCCGTTCACTTTACAAGGTAATATTTTTACTTTGCACAGAAATTTTCCCTTAGTTTAGTGAATGAGGTAAAGCTCTGCTGACTTCCATCATCCATTCATGTGCCAGGAAAAATACTGGGTTTTTTTTTCTATTTTCCTTGCATTTTATTGGCCATTCCTTCTAAAATGTCACCAGATTCACTTAGCTAAGGGAAAATTCCCTTGCAAAGCAAATATATATTTACTTACAGACTGAGGTTGAGGGAAAGTGATGATTATAAAACAGTAGATTCTGTTAGTGTCGGGCAGTGGCGACTCTAGGAACAATATGTAGGGGGGGCAC
>NW_017320108.1:0-416 GCF_000935625.1 Nanorana parkeri
ATTAAGTGCGGCTGTCCTCCATTGCGTCCAGGCCACGCCCCTGTGTTACATGTTTTTAACTCACATTGCATGATGTAAAAAAAATGCTGCATACATTTTACTTGCACTTTCTGAAAGAAAGTTTTTTTCTCTAATACTGAATTTCCCCCTGGAATGCTTGCCTTAATTGACCCTGTCTGTGCTGTGCTGGCACATTATTAGTTGTAAACTAGATTTGAACACTGTCTATCCAAACATAGGGTTAAGGATCTAGAAGCATTGTATGCTAATGAGATGAAGCTGACTCTGTCCCTAGTTTTTCAACAGGGACAGCAGAAGTTTCCTGTCACTCTGCTGCTCAGAGGCCTGCTCAATAGAAATATCTGAAAGGTAAGAATTAATTTTTTTTAATAAACAATAACTATAATTTAATTTTC
>NW_017320109.1:0-416 GCF_000935625.1 Nanorana parkeri
CATCTCCCCGTCATCAGTCCGCCATCACCCCGCCATCGCCCCGTCATCGCCACTCACATCACACGAGCATGAAACGTACACACAGGATCAGATGTGACGTCACTCCATGAAGCAGCACAAAGAGTGACGACAAGACGACCTACACAGAGCAACCGAGCCTGGCTCATCCAATGTCAGGCCGGTGAATGATGAGCTCGGATTGGTCGCTGTGGGGACTCACATGGTCACATGACTACCCCCATAAGAGAAATGGAATATAATAAGTCATCAGCATGGAAGATCTTCAGGAGTATCGCCGGGAGAAAACAAATCATTCCAGACATTCGAAGAAAGCTGCTGAAGTTATAGGCCGGATCACACCAGACGCTGCATTGATCAACACAGGTTCAACCCAAGCACAACGCAGGGCTCAACAC
>NW_017320110.1:0-416 GCF_000935625.1 Nanorana parkeri
AGTCTTGCGATGGTTGTAGAGTGTATGGCCACCTTAAGCAGGAGTTCTGAAACCTAAATATCGCTGAAAACTTAAGGGGCACACTTTGGGATACTGTGGCTTTTTTTGTGAAATGTTTAAGAGTCTGCTGGGAAGGAGACAAACCCCACCTTCATTTGTGTTACTGGAGCCAGTAGCAGTTATGGATGCACAAGTAATTTGCATTCCGATACCCATGTGATGAGTGCACTAAATTTTTTAGAAATTGTGCAAGTGGCAAGCATAAGGCATTTAATCAGTTGCATCTCTGGAGGGGTGTTAAGGAATGTAGTGAAAAACTAGTCTCACCCAAATAAGCCCCTGTTAAACACAAATGCATTTTAGGTGTAGTGAAAAAAAAAAACTGCTTTGCTGCATCTTTGATGTCTTTTCATTAA
>NW_017320111.1:0-416 GCF_000935625.1 Nanorana parkeri
GCGGGTCTTTCTGTCGCTACACGTGGATCATAGGAGACGGAACCTTTTGTTGCTACTGGCCGGCTGTTTTATTCTTAAATGTGAGTGTTTTTATGCATTTTTTTCCAAATAAAACGCTGCACAATGAGGGTTTCTATTTATCTCTATTGTGATGAAATATCTGACATGAGCTCATGTAAATCAAGGGAGCACGTGGAACGAGGACGCTGAGGGTTGTTTGATACTAAAGCGCTAGCTGGCTGTCCGTTAACAGTCAGCATTTGGGGTGCATAGTCATGGGGGGGTGATTTGGCAGGCGGAGATCACTACACCTATTGGAACACGGAATTATTTTAACACGAGTTTTGGTGTTTTCACACTGTATTGGATTTGGAGAGAATTTTCTTTTCTTCACTTGGAAAAGTTTTCTGATTTTC
>NW_017320112.1:0-416 GCF_000935625.1 Nanorana parkeri
GCAAATCCTCAAAGTCTATAGTGATGTGCTTGATGGCCCCATTGTATCTGTTCCAGGAGAGGTTCATTTTGAACTTGACCTTTCCATTCCACCAGTACAATGTGCCCCACGCAATGTGCCAGTAGCCATTAAGCCGCAGGTCAAAGCGCAACTGGATAAGTATGAAGCTGAAGGGCATCTTACTTCAGTATCAGAGCCTACGGACTGGATAAGCAACATGGTTGTTATTAGGAAGCCTGAGAAGATCAGAATTTGCATTGATCCCAAGTTTTTGAATATGGCCCTGAGATGGTCACACTACTTAATGCCGACACTTGACGAAGTTTTGCACAAACTACCCAAAGCACGAGTCTTTACCCTTGTTGATGCTAGAGGTGCCTTTTTGCAGTGCAAACTAGATGAAAAGAGTAGCTACA
>NW_017320113.1:0-416 GCF_000935625.1 Nanorana parkeri
CGTCAAAGATCCGGAGACTGGTCTGTATATGCTGGATGTGAACGTGAATAAAGTTCCATCTACCCAGGCTGGGAAAGAAAATATTCTAAAAACAAAAAATATCAAGGTCACACACACTCAGTTCCAAGGCAGGGATGTTTCCATCTGGGAGCTTCTATATTCCTCTTTTATTTCTTCAGAGAAAAGAGAAGAGCTGCTGAAAAAGTACAATTCAGGAACATTGTCTATTGATGAACTTATCAATATAGTTATCAAACTCATTACTGAAACAGAATCTGTTGCTGATACAACAGACTCAGCCGACAAAGTGACTTTACTGCAATCAGAAAAGTTGGATGTATCTGTAGGGGACTTTAAAGGACAACGTGTATCTGTGTGGGAGCTCCTGAATTCTCATTATATCACTGAAGAGAAAC
>NW_017320114.1:0-416 GCF_000935625.1 Nanorana parkeri
GAACGCTTGTTTTGGATGAGAAGCCAAATGCAAATTTTCCTTATATATCTTTCCAGTTTGAAAGTGATGTGTTGTAATACTACATTATTGCCACCAGTTGCAGCTCAGGAGCAAAGGGGACAAACAGTGTCAGAAAAATGTGTGAAGGGTTTTGCCAATTGTTTATAAATAGACCCCTAAATATCACTTTGAATGTTAATGGTTGTTAAAATTGATTTTGACTCGAGAATTTAATTATTTTCATTTCTTTTCTATAGTTTCCGCAGGAGCCACAACTGGTAAGAATTTCTATCTTTGGAATTTCCGTCTTTTGAGTTTGAAATCCACTTATGGGCAATTGGGTCAAAACATTATTTTTATGGATATTTGTTAAATTCCTAAAGGTTGTTCAGAGTACAGATTGTCTAGTTTCATAT
>NW_017320115.1:0-416 GCF_000935625.1 Nanorana parkeri
CCTGAGGGGCTCCAGTGCTGAGGGTGAGGGAGGCTGATACACGTCTGCCCATTCTTACTGCTTATGGTCTGCCAGTAAGAAAGTTGGAGATCCACTGACACATAGATGGGCTAAGTCCCAGGTGTTTCAGCTTGGTGGTGAGTATGGAGGGAATTATAGTGTTGAACGCTGAACTGTAGTCAACAAACAGCATCCTGACATAGTTGCCCTTTCTAGTGTCTAAGTGAGTGAGTGATATATGAAGGATGTGGGTGATGGCATCATCTGTTGAACGGTTTGGCCGGTAAGCGAACTGTAGTGGATCTAGTGTGTCTGGTAGTGAAGAGATGATGATCTCAAAGCACTTCATCACTATTGAGGTCAGAGCCAGAGGTTGGTAATCATTGAGGGAAGCAGGATGGATTTTCTTCGGGACT
>NW_017320116.1:0-416 GCF_000935625.1 Nanorana parkeri
ACTAGAAATCACAGGGCCCCATAGCAAAATCTTGTATGGGGACCTGGGATTTCTGGTTACGCTCACCTGATATCCCAAACATCAGAGCCCACCATAGACCATCTATGGTCGGGCCCCATAGCGGCCACCTGGGTCGCTATGGTAATTGTTTTGCCACTGCTCATAAGAGAAAATAATTTGGAATGATGCTTTATCCATCTATGTGAATTGCTTTGCCTCTTCTGTGCAGTGCCTGGAGGGTTTTTTGGAGAGAGAACGTTGGCCCCTCAGCAGGTCAGCCTGTGGGATCTATTTTCAATCCACGGTGTTGTATTGCACTTTATTTGACATGGGTAAGTAAAAAAAAATGGGTAAGTATACACAAAACGTACCCGTATCCTTTAATATCCACATCCGGTAATATTAAGGTTTCATAA
>NW_017320117.1:0-416 GCF_000935625.1 Nanorana parkeri
CTGACCATAGAAAATCTGCAGTTAATCTATAGGTGTATGGCTAGCTTAAGACTCTGTTATCCTACTCTGGTAGCAGTTTGTTTCTTGGTGTACACATCCAGAATGGGTGAAATGTAAGTATGCAATATTCCACCAGCAAAACTGTACAAACCATTCAGGAAAATAAAAATTAGAACCTGATGACTGACACTGGCAGGAAGGGTAGCAGTTTAGAGACTAATAACAAATAAGAATGTGTTACTAGCAGTAACATGATGTGTGGCTGGCTGTGTGCTACTCCAGACAGTTCTGCTACCCTGGGCCATGAAGAAGGCCTATGCAGAAATCTGATTGTGGGTTTGTTACCCAGCCTCAAAAGATTGGTAAAGCAAGCCTTTCATAAAATGGAGGTTGCCATTGCTACATTTTCCTTCTAA
>NW_017320118.1:0-416 GCF_000935625.1 Nanorana parkeri
GAGTATATAATATCTCATGCAGAAAGGAGCCCCAGTATATGTAGCCATAGGAGGTCATTCAGTATTTGTATATGCAATATGCAGTATGTGGGTGCAGTTGAATAAAGACACGGGTACATTGGGCTCAACCTTCATAGTGAGTGAGTATAATGTATTTTACCAATTCCCATAACCCGGTATATTCTGTAAAATTAGGAACTCCCTCACACGCCCTTCCAAGGAAACCGTACTTTGTGGTGAAATGCATTAATGTAATTCACCTGTCACACAGAATGTGGCCCACCCCTGCCACGGCCCCAGATATATACTGTATATTGGCAATGGGCACAGCCCTGCCATGCCCCAGTTATATATAGGGAATGGACACACCCCTGCCCTGCCCCCTGTTATATATAGGCAATGGACACGCCCCTGCC
>NW_017320119.1:0-416 GCF_000935625.1 Nanorana parkeri
AGTCAAGAATAATTATCTTTTTACATTTTTGGCCCCGTTTTTATGGGCGTTATAACACGGCCTTATAATGCAGATGTACGGTATACTTTTGGGTCATTGTATATGTCGCTTGGAAACGTTTATAACACTTGTATGAAAAAAAAATAGGATTCTCTGTCCCGTAGCTTTTATCCCTCGCGTTCCTGCGAGCGCCCTGGGCGGGGAAAAACCGCTTCTGTCCGCCCGTGTTTGGGGTCCCTTTACCCAGCAAGGGCAACCCAAGCGTGTTCCTCTTTGTGCATGTAACATGAGTGCACGTAGAAGACCGCGCATTTGTGCACATTTGAGGTTTTATTTATTTAATTTTTTAATCAATTTAATGTTTTTATCCACCTGACTTTATTGCGATCACACAGGAGAAAACAATCCCCTGTGTG
>NW_017320120.1:0-416 GCF_000935625.1 Nanorana parkeri
AAAACGGACGTCGTGTGAACAGCGCCTATAGAAAACACTTGTCTGCTGTGTGCCCTTCAGTGACTGGCTGGAAAATGCTGGTTGTGGCACAGAGAGGAAACTAGTGAACGGGCAAGTTCACTTTATCATTTAAGATATTGACAGGACCCCACTACCCCTCCCAGCCCCCGCTGCACATACCTGTGTGATTTCCCCCCACTAGCCCCTGCTTTTTCCTGTGTACGAGCCTCGCACTGCAGTATGTGATTAATGCTTGCACATGGCGTGCACTGATTGATCAGCACTGTCACATGATCATGCTGACCAATGAGAAGCACCTCCTGAGTCGAGGGCTAGGTCCCAGAAGTAAGAAGGGCATCTAATTTGTCAGCTGCGTGGGGGTCCTCGTGCGGGGCTGCGTGGGGGTCCTCGTGCGG
>NW_017320121.1:0-415 GCF_000935625.1 Nanorana parkeri
ATTGTGCTGTATATTATACACAGCAATGTACCATCAGCTATGGAGGATGACAAATCCTAGCAATACATCATACACTGGGGGGAATTTATCAAAACTGGAGCAGACAAAATCTGGAGCCGTTGCCTATGGCAACCAATCAGCTTCTCTCTTTAGTTTGTTCAGTTAAGGTGTGAAAATGACAGAGAGAAGCTGATTGGTTGCCATGCACAGCTACTCCAGATTTTGTCTTCTCCAGTTTTGATTAATTCCCCTCAATGTATGTATAATGTATTCCTCTATAGCTGGTGGTATTCTGCATTGCTGTATAATGTATTGCTGGGATTTATAGTCCTCTATAGCTGGTGGTATTATTCTGCATTGTTGTTGTGCTGAGGTTTGTAGTCTCTCTACAGCTTGGAGTTAGTGGCAGAAGTAC
>NW_017320122.1:0-415 GCF_000935625.1 Nanorana parkeri
TAGATGGCAGCATAGGATAACACATGGATTTAACTATGAGACAATATATAGGCAAACACACTATGTAAAACTTCTTCTATCTATACTAACTTCTACAACATATTCTATGCCCCATTGGGGCGGCACAAACGTCCCCTGCGAGCACACACGTTTGTATGTAAACACGCGTCGGGTGCGCCTACGTATGAAAAGAGATCACGCTACACATGTTGGGTATTGCCGTGCACGCCAGAGTGAGAGCAATAATTTTATGACAAAGATTTACGCATAGCTCTGAACTGATGACCTGTGGTTTTTTTTTAAAGCATCGTCTATCGACTTTTTTGTCGGAGTTTCCCAAACGCACACAATTTTTACCCTAAGAATGTTGGGTATCTATTAGAGCTGCAGCTAACGATTATTTTCATAATCGATT
>NW_017320123.1:0-415 GCF_000935625.1 Nanorana parkeri
AATCTCAGCAATACATTATGCAGCAATGCAGAATAATACCAGCAATAGAGGACTACAAATCTCAGACATACATTATACAGCGATGCAATATAATAGCATCATTATAGAGCACTTCAAATCCCAGCAAAACAGTATACAGCAATGCAGAATACCACCATCGATATAGGTCGGGTGCTGGGTCCCAAATCCTGGTCCTTGGTGCCGGGAAGCTCTGGGCCACTCCCTGGGCACACTGGTAGCACATGGGCCCATGCCTGCTCCTCATTGATGGGCTGCTCTTAGGTTTTCATGAAAATGTCTCTGCATCCCCCTGCGAAAACTGCCCTGTTGCCCTCCCCCTGGATGCGCCACTAACCTGACCTTCAATCCTACCAATGGGGTACAGACCTCACCTGACTTCTCATCTCAGCTATGG
>NW_017320124.1:0-415 GCF_000935625.1 Nanorana parkeri
TGAGGTCTGGTAACATGCAAAGTGTTGCATTTTATGTTCTGTGGTTTGATTTTCTACTACAAGCCATTCGTTCTCCTCCATTGCAGATTTGCGTTTCTTTAGTGAACACAAAGAAGCAAAATTAAGGATCTCCAAACCCTGCAGCCTCTTTGCAGGCACGTCCTGTCTACATGCATCCCAGTGATGACAACTAACCATCACACCAACACTATATGGCCCAAAAAATTTGGACACCCCTCTAAATTTTTGAGTTCAGTTCTTCAGGCCTTCCCTGGCTGCTCTCGTCTGAGCCCCACTGGAGACAGGCCCGGCGCTACCGCAAGCCAAGTCAGGCGGCCGGCTGAGGGCGCTGCAGGGTGAGGGCAGAAAAAAACGGGCATTTTGACAAGTACTTGTACTTGTCAAAATGACCCGA
>NW_017320125.1:0-415 GCF_000935625.1 Nanorana parkeri
CTTAACCTGTGTCGACTGTTCAATGGTCATGGTAATAGGGGAGTGATCTGACCAGGATATATTGTGGATGGAGACTTCACTAATTTTTTGAAGCAACCACTGGTCTGACAAAAACAGGTCAATTCTGGAGTAGGATTTATGTGGGGGAGAATAAAATGTATAGTCCCTCTCGCTGGGGTGCACACAGCGCCAGATATCGTATCAATTTTCCATAAGGCGCCATTTCGAGATAGATTTTTTGCGTGGAGCGGACGCTTTAGTGGTGTCAATCAGGCTGTCCGGGGTCAAGTTAAAGTCCCCGCACCAAAGTACAGAGCCCTTCTGGACTTTACGTAATTTAACCATAAGAGACTTCAAAAATCCAATTTGTTTCTTATTAGGTACATAAACATTAATCAGCGTGTAGCATATTGAA
>NW_017320126.1:0-415 GCF_000935625.1 Nanorana parkeri
AAAATGCCAAGTATCAGCACTGGTATCTGAACATCCCTAATGTTAACCATCCATAGTGTGGGCACGGTGCACTTTAAAGCCTGGCATGGATTATTAGTGCGAAAGCCTATACTTGAACCCTCAGTAATTTGCGTGCCTCAATGCAGCTGAAAAAGTATGTTTTGCTTACAGAGAGAACTCAAGGGAACCTGGCAGCATACACACAGCATAGCTGTCTTCTAGCCCTGGAGTTCACACCATCAAAAACAAGGCAGCAGCAGCTCCCATTTTTCTATCCTGTTAGGTTCACCCAAAATAACTTAACATCAAGTTACAGGTTTCCTTGACAGCAGTAGTACATGTCTTTCCCACATTTCCCCGCCGTGGTACATCAAAATACCCAACACTTTTGGTGAATTTGTTCCACTGTGTAATG
>NW_017320127.1:0-415 GCF_000935625.1 Nanorana parkeri
TTTTTGGGAGTACCGGTGTCCCTGTTTCTACCTAAGGTCAAAATTAAGGTGCAAAATAAGTTGATCGAGCAGAGTAAACCTTTCCCTGCTCTGTTGTCTTTTTTTTTTTTTCATCTGATATCAGAGCCGTTGGCTGCCATCAGAATAAAAAAAGAAAAAAAAATCATCATAGAAATGCCTAGCTCCATTCCTATTGGCTATTGCAATTTGAAAACTAGCTATTACACCCACCCACTGCTGCTGTCAATCAGCAGAGGGGACCTGAAGTTCTCCATCAGGTCCCCTTTAGTGATTGCCAGCAGCAGAGGGCGGGTGCAATGGCTAGTTTGCTATTGGCTATTGCAAAGGGAAATAGCCAATACAAATCTAGCTATGCAATCCTATGGTGTTTTTTTTATTTTTATTTGTTTTATTC
>NW_017320128.1:0-415 GCF_000935625.1 Nanorana parkeri
CATATAAAATTCATTTGTGAAAGCCAGCTAATCAGATATCTGCTAGGAGCCTCACTCCACTTAATAACCAAATCTAAAATACATGATTAATTGAATAAATATAATGTTATAATAACATGATTAAAATAGGACATGATTGGTTTTTAAATTGTTCAGAGTGGAGGAGTCGTGTGGTGTCAACGTTTCATGCTGAAAAGCACTTCCTCAGGAGATTGAGGATATCGATTAAGCAGGTTGATACGTGTGCATCCGAGCCGACCGGTCTGGGCCGAACCCCAAAATTCAGGGGAAGAGAGGAGCGAGGATCAATACCCCAATAACAGGCAGCAGGAGGTGGAAGCCACAAAATCATAAAAAAGAGCCCACAACTGCTCCTTGCACTCACGAAGGACCCAACGCAGCCAGAGATCAAAAA
>NW_017320129.1:0-415 GCF_000935625.1 Nanorana parkeri
AGAAAATCTGCAGATAATGGTAAGGTGTATGGGCACCTTAACAGCAAGCTGGCCAACAATTTAAATCGTGGTCCTTCGATTAGCTGATCAAGGGATGCCGGTCGGAAAGGCTCCGACAATGGCACTAACGCAGGGAATTTTGAACCGTGTATACCTGCCTTAAGTCTGCAGTCACTGATCGCCTTTTGTAATATATACCAAATATTATTATGTGCAGCCCTTGGGGATGTCAGGGGCCAAACTTGAGGGCCTCTTTATCTAGTAAGTTGGCCACCATGCCTCATGTATTATGATCATGTACCATAATTAAGGTCTATTAAATTTCCCTGTAGTATAATGCTGGCCAAAAACAAAGCCAATGCAAATGCTAAGCAGTGTGCTGGGAAGGCAGAGAAAAGCAGGCCTATAGGCAGGC
>NW_017320130.1:0-415 GCF_000935625.1 Nanorana parkeri
GCACCAAAAAGATACTAGCACATGTTCCTTTCATAAAGGCAGATATGTATCAAAAATGATACTGTGTCCCTAAAGTAAATGCATGCACGCCAAGCTATTAAATCTGTGCATTGCGCAGGGGCCCTCGCCGGTGTCCATAAACTCGCTAAAAGGACACTGCTCTGCAACGCACATCAGTTTCCCCCTGCCAACAGCCCAGTGCATAGCAGATGGACCATTCGCCGACGGAGACCCATGTGCACAGCGGCCGCGTCTCCACATCCAAAGGAAGATATCTACTCCAATAGCTTGCCCCCAGTGCTCATTAATCCCGGTCACGCTCCAATAGAGCATACACCAGCAAACCAGACCACTGAGAGACATAATGACAATATTATAATATACTAAAAACACATCCTAATAAAATTTCCACAAC
>NW_017320131.1:0-415 GCF_000935625.1 Nanorana parkeri
CACTCTCAATTCAACACTACCTGGATAAGTACCTATTCCTGATAGGATTGACTCTTCAGGCTCACCAAATGAACCCTTCTCAAAGAATCTGCATTTCAGCCTGTTTGCTGTAGTCACTGCCTCACAGCACTCCACTCCATAGGACTCCATCACATTCCTGCTCCGCAACCTCACATGGACTTCCTAACTGCAATTATTAATTCTCATTTGCTCTTACTAATTGACTTTGTAGTTAATGTGTATTGTGGGGGAAGTGCTCCCTGAATTAGAGCTGTTGTTTCCAAAAACCTTGTGGCACTATTCACAGTATTAGGAACTTCTAGGGAAAACATTTCCCGCACCTCTAATAGAGCTTCAGGAACACTCTGCATTACTCATAGGGGTCTATTCATGAAGCTGCCGAAGGATCTAGCCG
>NW_017320132.1:0-415 GCF_000935625.1 Nanorana parkeri
GGAGAAGTCTCAATTACTGCCGTCACAAAAGGTGGTATTTTGGGGTTACCAAGTACACACGGAGGGAGAGTGCATGTTACTTCCGGACGAAAAAGTGGTGAAACTGATGGCAGAGACAAGAGTCGCCTACGCGTCAGCAGAGGTGTCTTTCAGAGGTATCATGAGGCTCTTGGGCCTCATGACAACAGCCATACCAACAGTAACATGGGCTCAAATACATTCCAGACCCCTCCAGAACTTCCTTCTGGCAGAATGGAATGTTCAAAGGGAATCGTTGGACAAGGTAACAGTGCTACCCGGAAGGGTAAAGCTGTCTCTACGGTGGTGGCTGAAGGCCGAGCACCTGGCAGGGGGAAGGTTGTGGAAACAACCTTCGGATGCGAGTGCATGGGGGTGGGGGGCACATCTCCAACAG
>NW_017320133.1:0-415 GCF_000935625.1 Nanorana parkeri
GTATACTGCCTGCCTGCAAAACTGCAGGTATTGGAATTCCGCTCTGTCCTCACCATAGCAGGTCCTTTGATGCTACAGTATGGCTGGAAAAGTAATGGTTATGTTATTGCTTTTGAAGCAGGAACACTGGGGTTCAGAAACAATGCTGGCTTGTTCTCAAAGGGAAAAATAAACTGCAAGATTGGACATTGCCTAATAGCAACTGTTAGGGCTATTGTAATGTTTAGTGTTCCTTGATTTCCAGGAACAGTCCTGTGTCTTGCAAATCTGACTTCGGAATGCTCTTGGTTTTCACATGTGACCATAAAATCCCTTTTTGCTTCAGGTTAGCCTAGAGCTACACTGGCGATTAAATATCTCTGCTACTGAGAGAATTAACTACCTGTCCATCATCTCATTAGCATAGGGTTGCCAC
>NW_017320134.1:0-415 GCF_000935625.1 Nanorana parkeri
TTCTGCGAAAGAAGAAACTCATCCAGAAGTTTCTTGAATTTTATCAATGTTATCAGCAGATACCACCGCCTGTGGTCAGGAATTCCTAACTTTCACTCCCCTCACAGTGAAATTCCCCTTGCGAATTCTACGATTAAACCCCCTCTCTTCTTACCTCTTGTTGTGTACCGGGTTCTCAGTACAATTTTGGGATTGAACAGTTTGTTCTTAAAATTGTGGTCCCCATTGATGATTTTGAAGACTGCAAAAAGGGCCCCTCTTAATCGCCTCTTTTCTAAATGAATAAGTTAAGATTTTGAATGCAATTTTCATAATTCAGGCCTTCAATCCCTTTAGTTAATTTTGCAGCCCGTCTCTGAACTCTCTCCAGTTATAGGACGTCCCTCCTGAGAGTCGGCGACCAGAACTGCACCGC
>NW_017320135.1:0-415 GCF_000935625.1 Nanorana parkeri
GTGCGGCACCTGCCTTCCTCTGCGTTTATAGGAAGAGACAGTCTGTAACAGGACAGGATGCAAGTGCGGGGCGAAGGGGCATTTTGCATCCTCCTGTCCAGAGCAGAAGTGTTCTTTGTGTCAGGGGCTGGGGTATTTGGCTAAGGATTGTAATATTATTTGATGTAATTTATGCAATGCAGTGGGTCACCCATACAGCCAATGCCCTGAAGCTGTGCACAATCAGCCTGAATTGATGAACGAGTTATTTCGTATGGATATGGAGGACACTAGAGATCCAGCAGTTGTAGTTGGGGTGCCTGACAACTCTGAGCCAGTCCCCCTTCCTCGGCGCTGAAGGGTACATGTTAGGGATCATGAGGGGTTGAGGGGTGGGGTGGATGGTGGTGATGTTGTAGTTGAGGGAGAGGTAGAG
>NW_017320136.1:0-415 GCF_000935625.1 Nanorana parkeri
TCTCCCACAATGCATTGCCAGGCCGCCGCCCTCCTCTCCCAGGGTGGCTGGTGGGGGTCTGATGGGTTTTGTCTCTTCCAGGAATGTGATGAGCAGCCAGGAGGTGGTGGATTTTATTCAGGAGAAGATGAAACAGGAGAAGGCCGGGGCCCCTGTCTGCCTGTCGTCCATAGTGGAGGAGGTGAGTGACGACATGACGCCGCACAACGTTATGGGGGAGGGGGGGTCGGGGCAGGGAAGGTATGAGGTGCCCCAGTGCCTTGCATCTCTCATTCTGAGGTAAGGTGGGGGGTCTTATTAGGGGCAGGGCAGTGTTGGGGGCAAGTTGTTGATGGGTGGGAGGTATTGACATATTTGGGCAACATGGTGGCATGGGGGAGGGGCTCGGCATGGAGGTTTAGGGGTGAGTGAGGAA
>NW_017320137.1:0-415 GCF_000935625.1 Nanorana parkeri
GACACTAAACTCAGGAGTTAAATCTTAAAAATAAATTCAAGAACCCTAAAGGTTAAGTTCACCTTTTGCAAAATTAAAGAAATGCATATTTAATAATATTTAAAAAAAATATGTGTTTCTTTAACTTTTGCATTCAAGCCTGGAAAGCATTTCAACTGTGATCACTCGATCAGGGTTGCAAAGCTCAGGCTTCTTCACATTCTCTCCCAGAAAGAGCTCCATACTGAGGTACGAAGTTTCAGTTAGGAGAGATGGGAAAGGACGGCTGGACTTCAAACTGCATTAAATCACCTCGCTCTAGGCAGATGCGGTAGAGCTGTCCTTAATCCTATCCAGCCGTCCTTCCCCTTCTCTCCTAACTGATACACCGGAAATCAGTACGGAGCTCTGCCTGTATGAGAATGTGCAGAAGCCT
>NW_017320138.1:0-415 GCF_000935625.1 Nanorana parkeri
ATAGTTCTCCTTTAAGGGGTGAGCACTATACAGTATATGGGCAGTAAAGCAAACCATCACAGAGATTTGAATCTACAGGTACTGTAGAGTGGTTCCGTCTCAAAGTTCCCAGCAGGAGCAGAAACCCAAATGAGAAGAACTCTGGGAAAATCAAAAACTTCCCCTTGCAGCGATTCTACCCCTACACTGCAAGGGTTAAGTGCTCATTTTGTGAAGCAGAGATACTCACCTGATCCTCAGTCCCGTGGTGGTCAACGCTCACCTCCCCTACACTCTGGTGGTCAATGGACCTCCATAGGTGGTGACATCAGTGGTCCTTAGCTCAGGGGATGAGCGGCTGCAGGCAGGGGTGTACCTCAATTTTTTGCCACCTAAGGCCCCATTCACCCTTGGCGATTCGCAAATCGCGCATTTG
>NW_017320139.1:0-415 GCF_000935625.1 Nanorana parkeri
AGAGCAGAGTATTTCAGGAGAGGAGAGTTATATAGAGGATGTTGGAATCTATCGGGAAGGTCTACACTCAGAATCGTCCTCTTCTATAGGATTTATATACTTGTCTATAAAATGAATCTCTGCAGAACTCCCCTCCCCCTCCCCCCGATAAGAAGCCCATTTTTACCTTCTTCCAATAATCATTATAAAACCATTTATTTGTATCGGGGAGATGAATGGCGCGATCCGGGAGACGGGAACTGGAACACATTGTGACTGACGAGTAATTACACGCTGACTAATTAGCTGTAATGGTAAAAATAATACTTACAGGATCTGCATTGTCTGAGAAGGTGCAAAGCTGTCGGGGGGGATGCTGGTGAAGCCGCATCTGAGGAAAGAACTGCAATAGAAAAACGTAATGTGAATGAATTAA
>NW_017320140.1:0-415 GCF_000935625.1 Nanorana parkeri
TTCTATACCTTCCATTCCTTCCTCTCCTATATATCCAATTCATTCATCTCCTATACCTTCGATTCCTTCATCTTCTATATGTCCATCTCCTATACCTTCCATTCCTTCATCTCCTATACCTTCCATTGCTTCATCTCCTATACCTTCCATTGCTTCATCTCCTATACCTTCCATTCCTTCATCTCTTATATCTGCATCTTCTATGCCTTGCATTCCTTCATCTCCTATATCTTCAGCTCCTATATTTTCCATTCCTTCATCTCTTATACCTTCCATTTTTTCATCTCCTATACCTTCCATTTCTTCATCTCCTATACCTTCCATTCCTTCATCTCCTATACCTTCCAATCATCTCCCATATCTCCATCTCCAAAATCTTCCATTCCTTCATCTCCCATATCTTCATCTCCTATAC
>NW_017320141.1:0-415 GCF_000935625.1 Nanorana parkeri
AGCTCCTGAATGCAATTCGGAAATTCGGATCCTGAATGCCACTTGGGTCTAGGAGATTCAGCTTTAGTATTGACATCTGTTTATGGTTTTCTGTTTTATTCAAAACAAGTTTTTGTAAACTCATCCAATACGTCGAAAATTCATATTTCGTCCGAAACCCGAACCAAATTAAATTTCGGATCTGAATTCCGAAATAACAAAATATCAGAACCGAACCAAAACAAATTTTTCCGCAGTTTACATATCTACTGCCTGTGCTGATGCTATCTCGGAGGACTTCACAACCATGCTTCCTCTATGTTATATAGGATAAGAAAAGGGACATGTTCCACAGTCCTTTTTATTTTTTTTAATCCCTGTACGGAATTGTTTGTGACTGTTGTCACCCTAGGACAGGAAGTGTGCTACTGGCAGG
>NW_017320142.1:0-415 GCF_000935625.1 Nanorana parkeri
CGCGATTTGCGAATCGCGCAGTGTGAATGGGGCCTTACTGTGTAACATTTCTATGTAACCACAAGCTCCTAGTTCTACAAAGTGTGGGCACCGCAGAATTCTGTGGGCCCATCAATAGATACAGTGTAGTAACAAAGGTCTCGTTTAGCTTTTTTTTATGTTTTCCTAAAGTTACTCACTGAGGGGTTCTTGTGGCAGCAGGTGACTATTCACTTTATTCCATGAGAATCACTCTTTAGACTAGTCTTTCTCAACCGGGGCTACATGGGACCTCGGGGGTTCCTCCAGAGGCTGCTAGGGATTTCTTGAGAAGAGAGCAGAGGCAGATTGATCTCCTGCCTACAATGACTACCGGTATGTATATACTGACCACCAATGTAAAGAGTCACTTCTACACTGACCACCAATGTAAGGG
>NW_017320143.1:0-414 GCF_000935625.1 Nanorana parkeri
GATTAAAAGAGAAAAAGGTGGGGGCTTTTTTTGTTTTGTTATGTTTGTTTGTCTATGGATGTAAATCAACAGGCTCATATCAGAAATAAAACCGCTCTGCCCCATTGGGGATATACAGCTGTGAGGCCTGAACTGGTTTCCTCCGGTTTCGTTATAAATGCACAGGTGACAAGTCCCATGTGCTCATTAAAAATAAGTGTGCGCTAATTAATTCCTCTCCACCCAGTATATTTTTGTTAATGAGAATATATATATATTTTTATTTTATTTTTTACACACATACATACACACTTTTATGTGAAGTTTCTTTTATGTTCTCTATCTTTAGCATTGCATTTTATTTATTTTTTTAAGTCATTTGCAAATATCACAGACCTGTAGATCCTCCAATCATCTCTGAATTGGTGCTGACAC
>NW_017320144.1:0-414 GCF_000935625.1 Nanorana parkeri
CTCTTGGTGCTGCCCAATTTGGTCCTCTTGCTGCTGGCCAAGCACCTCCTCTTGCTGCTGCCCGATCAACTCCTCTTGCTGCTGCTGTGGCACAATCTGCTCCTGCTCCTGCTCCTCCATGAGCACAGCCAGTCCCAGCATGGTGGCTGCCAAAAAACACTGTCTGGCACATTGCCTGAATTCGCGCGCAACATCTTCGCCAAAATGCGCAATTATCTGCACAGTGATTTCTCAAATTAACTCATCAGCACAGCCCCTGCAAATACAGGCCTAACTTCTACACCCAAAACAAGCATGGCTCCCAAAAAGAAAAATGCTCCCCCCAGGCCATCCACACGAGATACAGAACCAGATAGAGATCGAGGACGAGGACGAGGACGAGGACAACAATCCCAATCACAATCCCAATCCCCA
>NW_017320145.1:0-414 GCF_000935625.1 Nanorana parkeri
GTCCCCCTGTGCAGAAACATCCCGTGACCGGGGGAGGGGGGCTCCCAGGAACACTGACAGCACGCAGGACCCTTAGGTGGGTCGGGGGCGACTCTCTGGCACATTGGGTGATGCCGCCAGTTACGGGCAACAGGCAACGCCGCGCACACCCGACACACAGAGGCGACTTGCAGACACAGAAACACAACAAGAAGTCATTGGTCAGCAAAGCCGGTGCCAAGATGCTCTGCAGCAGCTGAGGACGGGGTGAGGAGGACCTGGAAGGACCCTCAGAGAAGGGGACGGACCCCCGATGTAGGAGACTGTTAAGGACCCCCAAGGAAGAGAACGGGCCCCCGGTGAAGAGTATGGGGACAGGCCCTTGGTGGATGGACCCCGGTGAAGAGAACGGACCCCGGTGAAGAGAACGGACCC
>NW_017320146.1:0-414 GCF_000935625.1 Nanorana parkeri
TCACCAGTCAGCATGACTGGACTATAGCCTTGCAATTTGTTAAAATTTTTACGGACAGATAGAGCCTTCTTTTGGAGGTATATAATGACCAGGATGGGGGGTTGTACCGTAAGTATTGTACATTTTGGGGGGGAAATAGTTTTCCCTACGTTATAAAACATTTATTCTTGGACATGTATATTGTAGCAGTAGAGATACTGCTATTATATCATCTTGGCAAAGCCACTTTCCTATACACCTGATACTTGTTATGCCACTTATATGTTCAACACAAGTTTAAGATTTGTAGCATTATACATTAACTAGAGTGGAAGCACGGATTTGTACAAGTTGTATTCATACACGTACATCAACAGGTGTTTTTTTTTGCTTTTAGGATACAGATTGCAAGATTTATATATATTTATATTTTCA
>NW_017320147.1:0-414 GCF_000935625.1 Nanorana parkeri
GGAGTGACCCGATACTACCCAGGTGACTGGTGAGGGGGGTAAGGCCCTGTAAGTTCCTCTGCGCACTATTGGCGCACTAAACGCGTGTTCTGTGTTTTCAGCCACCCCGTGGAGGGCACCCAGCAAGATCGACCTGTACGACGTGCGTCGGCGCCCATGGTGAGTGACCTGCGAGGGTTCACTTCTTTTCAGTTACTGTATAACGGGTCCGGTCCATTTGACTGATTTTGCATTTTCTTTTTATTGAGTTTGTTTATAAGAACAACAACAACAACATAGAAATAAACAGCTTGTGACATAAACACAACGCACAATATCACAATACATTATAGATACAGTCCCGTGTCTGTCATTACTGGGTACAGCCAAGGTTTTAGAACAGTGGTGGCGAACCTTGGCACTCCAGCTGTGCCA
>NW_017320148.1:0-414 GCF_000935625.1 Nanorana parkeri
TCTTCTGGGCTTTTTTTGTTTTGAAGATCGGAGAGCTTTAAAGAACTGTGGGTGCATTTTATATATTATAAGTGCATACTTCTACTTATTTTCAAAAGAAAACAACACAGACTGTTTTATATTGTGATATATTTATTTTTCACATATATGACACATGTTTGTTTATTTATTTAATATTTTTTTCACATATATGACACATGTTCTTTGAAGATTTTTGTTTATATATTTAATAAGGTTCACGTATGACACGCCTTTTATGACACATTTTATAACGTACTATACGTTTTTACACAAATATTTATTATATATACACTGTTTCACGATTGATTGACACGGAGGTGACACCATATGATCCCTACCGTTGTCTAATTTTTAACCCTTTTTTAGTATTTAAAAACTCTTTTTCCTTTTCTG
>NW_017320149.1:0-414 GCF_000935625.1 Nanorana parkeri
TGATACTTGATAAAACTAGCTAAAAACCTCCATAGACTGATAAAAAAAAAAAAGATAGAAATCTAGAAGGTATATGCTCAAATATATATTCCTGAGCTAAACTTACATTTCAATATCCCCCATAATACAGCAGAACTAGTCTGAGTATATAATAATACGATCTCCAAACCAATACATTAAAGGGAACATTGAGATACATAGGACAGGTTAATGGTGAGGTGGACCCCATCTTGGTTCTTTCCTTGGATTTGGACTTAATCTCTCCTGCCTCCGGCTTCGATAATGATGTTCATCCTGAGCATGACTCCGATGATGTTGTTCCTCCTGAGCATGACCTCGATGATGGTGTTCCTCCTGAGCATGGCCTCGATAATGTTCCTCCTGACCCACTCTGCTATACACATCTCTGTTGTA
>NW_017320150.1:0-414 GCF_000935625.1 Nanorana parkeri
ATATTTGTGTTAAATCTTATACAGTTTTTGTTAAATATAATATTTATATTGGAATTATGTGCAGTATACGCGCTTTTGGTGTTTCCTTTCAATATAATCTGTTAAGCAGCAGTGAATATATTTACTTCCAATCATATTTTGTCTTATCGTTATGATATCATAATTAGTCCTTAAGAATTATGGACCTGGAGCCACTAATGTTAAACTGCGTTGGTCCGTGAGATTAATGGACCAGGTCCCGCAGTGTGATCGCACATACGGCCAAGCCCTGCACATACGGCCAAGCCCTGCACATGCCCCCGCACAGTGGCGGAACTACTGCCGGTGCAGGTGGTGCGGGCACACCATGGCCTAGGCCTTGGGGGGCCCAGCACCGGATCGGTACCCAGAGGCCAGTGGGCCCCCCATCTCTGC
>NW_017320151.1:0-414 GCF_000935625.1 Nanorana parkeri
CACTCATGAGGAAAAAAACAAATATGTAGCCGAGGCCACCTGCTCACGCCCCATATATCTTCTCCCCTCCCACTAGCAATGTTATATAAAAGCAACTGTAGTCTTAGCATGTGAGCCATCCACCTGTAGCGAAAAAAACCATCCCACCTGAAGGAAAAACAACCCTCTCCTCACCCAACCCACCCTGTTCCCCCCCTGCCAGCCCAACACATAACCCCAACAGCTCTCAGAGCAAAGTGTGTCAGAAGGCTTAGGATCCCAAAAAACAAAAAAAACAAAAAATAAGTTGAACAAAGTCAAAAAGTCAACAAAAACAAAACAGTCTGCTAGGGCAGTGTAGTATCCCGACTAGAACCTCTCCAAGTCCGCGAAATCCAGGACTGCTCCTGCTCCCAGTACTGGGGTGCTGATTAA
>NW_017320152.1:0-414 GCF_000935625.1 Nanorana parkeri
CTGATCCAGACGGGGGCGGTGCTGTACTGACTCCACCCTGAACTGGAAGTGGGCGGAGCTGTAATTGGATCTGTAGGAGGGATGTGGGCGGGATTTAGAGGTGAATTCCGGAGTTCTCCGCTCTCATTGGACTCCATTTCTGATCATTGAAGCTGCTCAGTGGGGGCGGAGTCACTGCCTCCTGATGATTGGCTGCTGAGTGTCTGTGTAGAAGTGGGCGGAGTTCAGGCCTGTGGGTGTGGTTTGTATTTCAGGTCGTCTCGCTCCCTCTCTCGGGGTCTCCCCTCCTCCGCCCATGAGAAGATCCTGTGTGACGTTTGGTGTTCCGAGGTGAGTGCCGTGTGCAATGCTCTGCAGACCTCACAAGTCATCGGGGGCCACGCCCCGGATTTCATATCATAGCCGCCCAAATGC
>NW_017320153.1:0-414 GCF_000935625.1 Nanorana parkeri
GGAAACAACCATGGATTACAGTAAGGCACACATTAAAGTATGGGTTTATGTAAAAAAATCTGAAGGTTTAATGTCACTTTAAGCATATTAATAACATAGCAATTTCTCTTGCACTCTTGAAGTGAGCAGAATTTCACTGGGCTAAGGGAATGTTGTCTATGTGAAAGTTAGTGTCCCCAATTGCACTGAATCTCATTATCTTGCCAGTTAGCATTATTTTGCTATACAAACTTTCAAATAAACATTATAAAGTCTAAAGCATTATACAAATCTACAGTACAAAGCCTACATTCCCAGCCCTTAGACCTCAGCTCACCCCTTTCTTTCACCCCTTTTCACCCGTTTCTTGTGATGAAGTGAGGGACCAGTTGGAGAGAGGCAACTCCTCTGACGCTCAGGCTATCAGGCCAGGAT
>NW_017320154.1:0-414 GCF_000935625.1 Nanorana parkeri
AATAAATGTCACTCAAAGTACTGCAGCGCTGAATACTGAAATGCATTCCACTGCAGTACGCAAGTTGCTGCGCATTTGCGGTGACACATGATAGGACACGCATTTTCCAGTACATTTACACAATGCACATGTAAGGCTATGTCCGGGAGTTTGTGCGCTACTCCGCATGCGCGGGTCTTAGTTTTCTGCATTGTCGGAAAACATGGCTTGTTTGAATTCGCTCCAGTTCCTGCTTCAGGCCACGCAGACCTCCCAGCTAAATACCAGTCCAGCTCATCACCTTTGGGAACCTATTGCTGGACTCTTACCTGGCACGGTGTCTGAACACCTTGACACCTTGCTACTCTCTGTCTACTCACTCCCTGTCCACACGTCCAGGGGTGTGAGACAAGAGCCGCAAGGGAGGCCTCCTCA
>NW_017320155.1:0-414 GCF_000935625.1 Nanorana parkeri
ACGCTAAGAAGCAGCTCTCAGCGTCGATCTGTCTCTCTCTCTCCCCTCAGTCTCTCTCTGTTACATCCCCCACCATCCCTGGGGCCTCTCTCTCTCTCTGACTCTGCAGTATATCAATCTAGTATACCTGGAATGGAGTGCAGCACCGCCAGGGGGAAACACTTACCTTTCCCATCCAGGCAGTCGGACTCGGCAGGCGGCAGCAGACATGCTCGTCTTCTTCCTCCACGCTTCTGCCCGACTAAGCTCCGCCCCCTGTAGACACTAAGCTCAGGGGAAGATACCAAATGCGCAGGGGGGCCCGGCAAATGTAACTGTTAATATAATTCTATATGAAAAAATTATGGCTTGGAGCTACGGCCCCCCTAACTACTGGTTACAGTCCATGTACCCATTGCACTCCTGACCGCACGT
>NW_017320156.1:0-414 GCF_000935625.1 Nanorana parkeri
CGCCTCTAACAATCGCCCTCAAGCCCTTCGCTCCCTCCTAGCGCGTAACTCTCTCATTGATGGCTGGCGGGAAATGCATCCCACCACGCGGGATTACACTTTCTACTCTAATCCCCACAACTCCTTCTCCCGTATTGATCACATATTTCTGGCCCACCCCCTGCTACCCTCCCTCACTAAAGCTCGCATTCTCCCCATCTCCTGGTCTGACCACTCCGCAGTAATGGTCACCCTATCATCGCTTTTGGCTAGCGGCACTACTCCTTCTTGGTCCTTCAACGATTCCCTTTTTTCTGATCCTTCCTTGAAGGCCTCCCTCCGTTACCAACTTATGGACTACATCAGCTTGAACTGTGTCCCGGACACGGACGCACTGACCATTTGGGAGGCTCATAAAGCGGTCATGAGGGGACA
>NW_017320157.1:0-414 GCF_000935625.1 Nanorana parkeri
AAAAAGTTTATAAAAAATAAAATATTTGAAAAAATAAAAAAAAAACATTTTCACTTTCGACCTGACATTTTTTTTTCATTTTGGTTTCGTTTTGGTTTTGAAATTTTTATTTCGTGCACCTCCAAATTAAACTCTAATAAAGTGTGTCTTATGTCTCATGTCCTGCTTGCCGTGGCTTAGGGCTTGTTCACACCAAATGTGGACCAGATCTGCATGAGTTTCTGCACACGCAGTGCTGTGTGTTTTGTCGCGTTCCGGGGTATTTTTGTTTAAAATTTTTTTATTTATTTTTTAGCCTAAAATGGGGTTTCAGTGCGTTTGCATGCATTTTGGTGTGTTCCAGAGCAGAAAAAATAGGTCATGCTGCAGTTTCTTTCCACATGCTCTGGAACTGAACGCTCTGGTGTGAACTAG
>NW_017320158.1:0-414 GCF_000935625.1 Nanorana parkeri
ACGTTTTTAAGCGTTTTTAATTGCGTTTCAGCGCTGAAACGTTACTAAAAACAGACAAAAATGCTCTTTCAAAAGTCGTGCGGAAACCACGGTGAAACGCTTCCGCCCTGGTGTGAATGGCGCCTGAATGAGGCCTAACACTTTACTTTAATACTGCCACACCAATGAAGGCTGAGGAAAGGGGGATTATAAAAAAAATGAAGGAACGCTAAACTGTAAATAAGCGATTTATGTTGTAAATGATTTTTGCGCTGTATTGGTGTTGTGATAAAATGATACAGGCATATATTTCATTACAGCACAAGGTATCACAACGCAATGCGTCGCAAAGCTTTGCCATGCGCTGCCACATTTAATTTATTGGGTTTTTTTTACAAAAGAAAAAAAATCATGCACTGTGATGCGTTCTAACAA
>NW_017320159.1:0-413 GCF_000935625.1 Nanorana parkeri
CCTATTAGATATCTGACCTTATAGATCCTCCAGCTGCTCATGAGGAAGTGGCATTAATGCTGCGAAACGTGTAGAGATATACTATCCCCTCAATGTCATTATTTGATACCCTGGAGTCACTATTTGATACCCTGGAACTGGATATAATCTCAGGACTTTGGAAACATACAATGGATACAAGGATATTGGGATATACAGTGGACAGAAGGCTGGAGATCATATGCTTTTTAGTAATTTTAATGTGATGTGTATAATGAAAATGTGTATGTATATAAACTCGGTTACCTCAGGTCCATATATATGTTTGTTTTTTAACGATGGTAGGATGTGGTTCTTTTAAATACGCCCCTGACTGCTTTCTGTCCTTGTTAAGAGAATGTTTATCTACTTCAATAAAACAGAATTATTATTAA
>NW_017320160.1:0-413 GCF_000935625.1 Nanorana parkeri
GCAGATCCAACATACGAATCCGCGGCCTACCAGAATCCATACTGCCAGAGGCGGTCCCTACGACGCTATTGAGACTCTTCAATGATTTACTGGAGAGGCCCTTAGACTCTCCGATTGAATTTGTACGGGCACACCGAGCACTTAAACCCCGAGCCATGATGGAAGAAGCCCCACGAGACGTCATCTGCTGTCTGCAGAACTTCCCCCTGAAGGAAGAGATACTGCAAAAGGCGAGACGCAGAGGTGCCGTGTTCCTTGATGGGGTAGAGGTGAAGTTGTTTCAGGACCTCTCAGTACACACCCTACAACAAAGGAGAGCCCTTCGCCCCCTCCTAGAATGCCTTCGCCATCATGGCATCGTGTACCGCTGGCGCTTTCCCTTCTGCCTTTCCGCCACCCACAGAGGCAAGACA
>NW_017320161.1:0-413 GCF_000935625.1 Nanorana parkeri
GGTCTTGCGATGGTTGTAAAGTGTATGGCCACCTTCAGGCTGGGTTCACACCTAGGCGTATTGAAACGCGAGGTTCTAAGGGCTTCTTGGCTGTATCCCAATGGAAACGCCCGACCAAAATGCCCCAAAGAAGTACATGTACTTCTTTGGGCGTAGGGCGGTTTCCCGCGCGTTCGTACTCGCGGAAAAACGTCCAGATGGGAACCATGCACATTGAAAATAATGGCATTTCCCTGTTTGAGCGTTTTTCCGCGAGTACGAACGCGCGGAAAAAACGCCCAGGTGGGAACCGGGCCTAAAGTGATTGGCTGCCATGCACAGCTGCTCCAGATTTTGTCTGCTCTAGTTTTGATAAATTCCCCCCCTTTCTGCCCAGGCCATTTTTCATTATTCAGCGCTGCAGTACTTTGACT
>NW_017320162.1:0-413 GCF_000935625.1 Nanorana parkeri
TTCTATTCTGACACGGCTCCGTGTCAGAATAAAAAAAATAACGGAAAAGCAGCGTTTCTCTTTTATCAGCTGGTAACCAGGGACGCTGATCTCTCTGCAAGTGGCCGGAGCCAGCCGTAAGATCATGGCTGGCTCCGCCCAGCTGTCAGAAGCAGGCTGTTGGCTCAGCCGAGCCAAGGCATATGCGTTCGGCTCGACTGAGCCACTCGGCCAAGTTCGGGAGCTGTACGGGCTATAGTGAATAGACTTGTGCGCCGTCAAAAAATTTGTTCTGTTTCTTTTCGTTTCGGAATATCCGTTATTTCGTATTTCGTAATTCGTAATACGAATTTTCGTTAGTGGCGGTTATATTTTCGTAACTGTGAGCGAACATATGATGACGTTAAAAAGCAAAATACCTTTGTTAATATTGG
>NW_017320163.1:0-413 GCF_000935625.1 Nanorana parkeri
GCACCCTGCGACACTCGCACCACCCAGCGTGATAAAATAAGACAACCCCAATAACCAGCCAGGATCCTTCCTGGCACACGTCTTCCCTGATAAGCGTCACGGCAAAGCCAGTTGGACCTTCATGATAATCTCCCTCCCCACGTTGCCTAGAGGTCCCAAGTGTGACGAGGGACTATGTTTGATGGTTAGGACCAGCTGCCCATCACCTTGGTCCTCTCAGCGCTGATCCTGCCCCACACATTGAATGTGCACGATCAATTTATACGGGTCCCCGGAAGAAGCCACCGACGAAACGCGGCGGGACCCTTGAAGTTAGATACTTATTTGGTCACTCCACCAATATCAGCTTCCTCAATATGACCAAGATAGTATAAGTATACTGTATATGATATTTTACATAGATCATTTACTGG
>NW_017320164.1:0-413 GCF_000935625.1 Nanorana parkeri
TTCACAGCCACTATTTATTCCAGCATATACTAACCCCAAAACATTTCAGTGGTGGACTGATAATGGCTTCACTAGATTGTATGATTTTTACCCCTCCTCTAACACACCCACCTGGTCTTACCTTAAAACACAAAATGATTCCTGACGCAGACATTTTCAGATTTATTCAATTACAACACTGGGTATCCTCCCTACAGGCACGAAGACACTTAAATGCCCCACTTACCTGCTTCGAGGATGTCTGCCTTTATTCACCTGGAGGGCCCAAACTGGTGTCAATCCTGTATTCTAAACTAAACTCCTTGACTGGTACCAGTCTCCATTCCTATCCTACCAAATGGTCCGCAGGTCTTGGTCTGAACTGGACTGAGGAAGACTGGAAGGGGGTGTGGAGAAATATTTCTAAATGCTCC
>NW_017320165.1:0-413 GCF_000935625.1 Nanorana parkeri
TCGTTCAAGGAATCTAAAAGACAGTTTAGTCAATTCCGAATGTACACCTAGTTCATCAAAACAACCATTCCCAAGCTACAAAAATAACTGTAATTCAAGTAAAGTCATATATTTGATTGAATGCCCATGCCAGAAATTCTACGTGGGTAAGACTAAAAGACAATTAAAAGTAAGAATAGGTGAACACCTAAATGATATTAAAAGAAGAGACGTAGACAGTCCCCTAGCCCAACATAACAATGAATGCAACCTAAATGTCTTTTTATAAGATAACATGTTTAGCTTAAATCAGCAATAGACGCACATCTTCTCGTAACTTTTTCACCCATATGGGGTCAAATTGCCTTTGATAACCATTTACATATCACTGATAATAAGGGGGGAAAATCTGTATACAAACACGGCTGTGTGGG
>NW_017320166.1:0-413 GCF_000935625.1 Nanorana parkeri
TGCGATGTCTGTAGCAGCTCAGCCAGGCAGACAGGTGACCGGCACAGCCTCCTCTCCCCGCACAGCTGCCCATCCATTCTACTGCAGGGGTCAGCAACCTTTTACACACCAAGTGCCATTTTTGAAACCATGGTACAACCGAGTGCCAGTGAACAATAGCACGCTTTAGTGTTAGTTACAGTTACATTTTTTCACTCATGGCTGTACTGCTAATAGTAAGAAGTTAAACTCACTAATTATTTTAATGTGTTTACCTCTCCAGTAGCAGCACAACTATAAGGGAAAAAAATTGAATAACTGGTGCACACACAAAACATGTTCATATTTACATGTGCTGAAAAGTAAACTGGACTTTTTAGCGTGATCCCTGTGTCTGTCTTTATTTCATGGTTCAGTTGTGCAATCTCTGGCCT
>NW_017320167.1:0-413 GCF_000935625.1 Nanorana parkeri
CTCCGGAAATAGCGCAGCCGCTCGCGGTACTTCCTGCGGGCGAGCCACATTCTGACCAACGACTGGATCTGATTGGAGGGAGAGTGAGAGTGTGATTGGCGGCCGCTGCACCAATATCTGCGACCGCGGTAAAATAAAAAGACACCGCGAGAGGTATTACCTTGACGACGGCGCCAACGTTCCGGTATAAATAGTTCAGTCTCCGGAGATAAGCGCGGCGCTGTCTGTATCCTCGCCAGTGGGCCTGTGAGCACATAAGAAGCCATTAGGGTTCAACACGGGTCAGAACCTCCCCCCGACAATGGTTTTTAGCTGCTCTAGAAGGAGGGCGCCATCTTTGCTCAGTCATCACCAAGGGTCACCATTTACTTCCAGGGGAGACTGAGGAAATGCTTCCTCCTGCCTGCAGCAGA
>NW_017320168.1:0-413 GCF_000935625.1 Nanorana parkeri
CCTCATTTATATCTATATACACGGCTCTGACCTCTGACCCTGATTTATATCTATATACTCGGCCCTGACCCTCATTTATATCTATATACACGTCTCTGACCTCTGACCCTGATTTATATCTATATACACGGCCCTGACCTCTGACCCTCATTGATATCTATATACACGTCTCTGACCTCTGACCCTCATTGATATCTATATACTCGGCTCTCTCTCGTGTTGCAGGATGGACAGTTTCGGGGTGTCGGTGTCACCAGGTCATCATGTGGCAGTAACATGGGGCGGCCCCTCCTCCACTCCGTCTCTCCAGGAATTTGGGTCACAAGTGCAGCGCGCCGTGTCCCCGGGAGGGCGAGTGTCCGTGGAGAACGTGGAGCGTCTATTATTGTGTGAGTCCCCTCCCCCCCTCATTA
>NW_017320169.1:0-413 GCF_000935625.1 Nanorana parkeri
CAAAGCTTTCTCATTCTAATTTCTAGACATTTGACATTAAAAGAGAAACTATAGCGGTTTTTGGTCAATTTTAAGTTACATTATTTTTGAAAATTAATGTTTTTAAATATGTTTTGATTAATTTTTTTGTTACATTAAATAAATAACATTGGTGCTTCCATTCTTCAGAACTGAAAGTAAGAGAGAGCAGTGCTATTTCTGCACTCATCAGCTGATAATTAAGGGCCCGTTCACACCAGAAAGAGTGTGTTCGGCCTCTGGAACGCACTGGAATGCAACCCGGCCGCCTCACTGCATTCAGGGGCGGGAGGGGGCATGGCGGTGCATTTAAGTCAATGCTGCATGCACTATTTTTGCAGATAGCACTGGACCGGAATGTAGGCACTAATGTGCTATGCGTTCGGGTGATGACG
>NW_017320170.1:0-413 GCF_000935625.1 Nanorana parkeri
CTTAATACAGGACAAAACCCTACTGGCTTTGTTTACAGCAGTCTGGCACTGCAAGCTACTCTTCAGTTTGTGGTCTACAATGACCCCCAAATCTTTCTCCATTTCTGACTTCCCTAGTGGCATACCCAAAATTGTATAACCCATTTGTTTATTTTTATTTCCAAAGTGCATTACTTTGCATTTATCGACATTAAACCTCATCTGCCATATTAATGCCCACTCCCCTATTTTATCCAGGTCCTCCTGTAATGTAATGTTATAATGTCTAAGTCTGTGTCTATTACCCTCCCAATTTTGGTATCATCCGCAAACACGGAAATATCGCTGTTAACACCCTCCGCGATGTCATTAATAAATACGTTGAATAATATAGGGCCCAGCACAGAACCCTGAGGCACACCGCTCATTACACT
>NW_017320171.1:0-413 GCF_000935625.1 Nanorana parkeri
GCTCCATCTGCTCCGTCGTCATTTCTGGTGGCCCCAGATGAAGAAGACAGTCACTGATTATGTGACGACTTGCGAGACCTGTGTCCGTGCCAAACATACGTCTAAGCCTCCCTACGGCCTACTACTCAGTCTCCCCATTCCTGAGGGTCCATGGCAGGCTGTTTCGGTTGACTTTATAGTCGATCTTCCGCCTTCCGACGGCCATACCATCATTCTAGTGGCCGGGGATCTCCTCACCAAAATGGCTCATTTTATTCCTCTAAAGAAACTTCCTACGGCTTCCGAAACCGCAGAAGCCCTCACGGGTCATGTAGTCAGACTACACGGTATCCCGAAAACCCTCATCTCCGATAGGGGCTCCCAATTCATCTCCAAATTCTGGAGCGCCCTTTGTTCCAGATTACAGATCGATC
>NW_017320172.1:0-413 GCF_000935625.1 Nanorana parkeri
AGTGTGCGGGGGGAAGACACTGGAGCGGAGGGACTCGTAGGGACTCGTTTTTTTTAAAAACTATTGAGGTTGACGAAACAATATCACAACAGCACTTCCATGGGGCCCGAGGGCCCGAGCGAGGGGCCTATTTATAACCATCGGCAAAATAAACAGTTTTTGTTTCTCATGATCTGCCCGATTTTTGCTGATGTTTCTTTTTCTGACTTGTTTATGATTTTCATGAATGTTTGTCCCGGGAACGAAAAATATTCACCCCTCTAGTGTGTGTCCCCCCCACCCGGGGCCCTTGCGAGGGCTGCGTGCCCAGAGGATGGTGAATAAGGTGATATACAGCCATTGCCCTCTGCGCAGCGTGGGCGGGCCCTCTGACTCTGCGTAGCGTGGGCGGGCCCTCTGCGTAGCGTGGGCGG
>NW_017320173.1:0-413 GCF_000935625.1 Nanorana parkeri
TGTGGTTCCAGCAGCTGCTGGAGGATGTAGAGGGACTGATACAACGACCTCACCTGTGACACTGCAATGGAGGGAGTTGTAGTGCAATGGAGGGAGTTGTAGTGCACTGACCACACCCTCTACCTGGAGGGGACATCAGCGGTCACACACACCCGCCCCCCCCAGGGAATGGACCTTCTCTTCTGCCAGCAACGGCACAAACTTTACCATCAGATCCTTCTGGGGGAGGGGCTAAGCCTAAGTTCACACCAGAGGCAGTGCGTCTCAGCCCGCTTCTGGCCAGAACGCACTGCATCGCCTCCGGCTCACTTTTTCGCAGGGCAGGAGGGGGCGTGGCGGGCCCTCCGGCCGCAATGCGATCGTCCGCACGGGATCTTGTGCCTGCGGTCCGGTGCCATCAATATAGTACTTAC
>NW_017320174.1:0-413 GCF_000935625.1 Nanorana parkeri
GACCTAGTTGTGACCATTCCCAGGGCCAGTGATGGCATAAGAAGGAACTTGAAGAGCTGTGGGAGAGAATCAGCGGTGCAACGAAGCCAGCACTAGAGGAAGCGAGGCGGCACCGGAGGGAACAGAGCCGCAGTAGCTGATGCCTCCTCTATAACGCTGGCTTCTGTCACAGGCGGAGTGAAACCAAATGCACTCCGCCTGTGAGGAATCGATAGTGAAAGTGCGCTTCGCTCATTCTGGCCAGCGATTGGTTAGCAAATTGCTCTTGGAAAGGTACAGCACCCCTGATTGCCTTGATCACCATATTTTTGTACATGAATACATGTAGACTTTTCTACATGAATAAGTGGGGATTGTTGTATATTAAAAAATAGAATAAGACCTACCCCGAAAATAAGACCTAGTGTGTTTTT
>NW_017320175.1:0-413 GCF_000935625.1 Nanorana parkeri
CATGGACTGGGCAGGACTTTATCCATGGACAATATTTGTTTTTAGTTAAGTAGAGCTGAGTTTAATTTTTACACAGTACAGACCTGAAAAAAGAATGGATGCTGGTAAGATGTATCAAGTGCCTTATAGCAACATAGTGAAGGCTTTATTATTGCTTTAATTTTGTCTTCATCCCCAATCTTTATCTATCCTGGGAGAAAATCATTCCCATGAGTACCCAGTACATTGAAGTCCAGTTCTTAGTTGGCAGGACTACAGTTCTCCTATAATCTTTGCTGAATGTCAGTCAGATAACTGCTCTTTTCTAGTGATGAAGAAACCGAGCAGTTTGGTTCACTGGACATTTGACAAACACATGTAATCAAAAGCATCAGCCAGCATCCTAAGGCAGCTTGTTGACATTCAGCCACCTG
>NW_017320176.1:0-413 GCF_000935625.1 Nanorana parkeri
CCTTGTCAGCAGAGGGCATGCTGGGATGTGTAGTCCATGCTGGGATTTGTAGTCTTTGTCAGCATAGGGCATCCTGGGATTTATGGTTCATGCTGGGAAGTGTAGTCCCAGACAGAAGAAGGCATGCTTGGATGTGTAATTCATCCTGGGACCTGTAGTCTGTCTGTGAAGTTGCATTGGCCTGGTGCTATTCCTGGAAGCTACTTCCCTTATCACCCAGCTGCCAAAGTTCCACTTTATTTTCAGCTCTTCTGGCACTCTCAGCTCTGCACTGACTCTCGCCTTTGCTCTCACTCGCCTCTGCACTGATCTCAGCCAGGGCCAATTCTACAGGAAAGGAGGGAACACTCGGCTGCTCTGTCCCTCTAAATCACTCTGGACGGCAGAAGTAAACAATGTGCTCAGCAGAAGCA
>NW_017320177.1:0-413 GCF_000935625.1 Nanorana parkeri
CTTCTCTATCAACACCTCCTCTCTTGGTCAGTTGATAACCTTCCCTGGCTTCCAGTACTATCTCTATGCTGAAAGAAAACAGTATTTTTGCTTGCACGTGATTGGATGATGGAGGTCAGCAGAGCTTCAACAGCCTATCTCCCTTTATTATATACCCCCCCCCCCTTATACTGTATATACATCGGGTGTAATATGTAATTTGTCTTTGGATAGAAGAGTGTCCACATTATGGAGATTTCCTCTGACTTCCTGTTCTGTGGGACTCCCTTCTAGTGGAGAGGATGTACGGAGAGATCTCCCAAGTGGGGGCCAGAGAGTCATTATAAGTGACCGAGCTTCCGATCTTCTACAGTTACCCAAAACTAGACACAGTCACTGCAACCTCATATAATATACAATCACTTCATCACTCC
>NW_017320178.1:0-413 GCF_000935625.1 Nanorana parkeri
ATGATGTTGCTCTTCTACCGAAGCAACATATAGAATGGCTGTAGTTTAGATGGCACGCCTAAAGGAAAATACAAACCATATAAGTTTGTTTTCGCTGAAATACTCCCAGTTCATGTCTGACAAACAGTAAACACACATTGTTATGGATTATTTTTTATCATTTCATTTGCTGTACATTTGATAAACTTTGTAACCTCACATGAGTGTGTTGATTGACAGCTCCAAAAACTGTGAGAAGTGGGCAATTGCTAAAAAGTGAAAAATGTCATTACATAAAATACAGAATCTAAAAGCTAATAAATGAAAAAACAAATTAGAACATTTTTTTGGGGAGACAAATTAGAACATTACCCCAAATATGTTTCTCCCGTCTTTGCTGCACTGGGGAAATCAACCACAAAATAATAATAATA
>NW_017320179.1:0-413 GCF_000935625.1 Nanorana parkeri
TGGGTAGGAATACCCAGGCACATTTCTGTGTATATTTTATGTGTATATTTTATGCAAACTACTAGGGTGGGTCATAGTCCCCTGAAGAAGCCAAATCGTGAAATGCGTAGGGATTTGACTCACATAAAGTATTTGATTCAAAATGATTATGTTCAACATGTACATTAGATGGATGCACTTGGTTTAAACATTGCCTTTTAGAACATTTTGCAATTGAATTTTGCCTTTTTTATCTCTGTATGTATTTTTATGATCTAGGTGTTATTTAAAATAAAAGTTTTTCTACCAAACTTCAAGCCAAGGTGTCATATCTCTCACAAAACCCGGTATTTTTCTGTTTTGTGTTGCAATTAACTATTTTGTAGGGGGAAGAGATCTAGAGCTGCAACAGTTAATCGATTTAGTCGATTAAA
>NW_017320180.1:0-413 GCF_000935625.1 Nanorana parkeri
GGTTACAAGAAGAGGTTTTCAGCCACCCGGTGTGTGTGCGCCGGATGATGTTCAGAAAAAGGGGAACGGTTTTTAGTGTGTTCCCGAATAAGTTTTTTTGTTCTTCTCATCCACTATAGTGTGTGGAGAGAGATATCACTAAAGAGGACTGTTGGGTGAGGAGCATTAAGGTGGCCATACACTGTACAACCATCGCAAGACCTTAGTCTTGCGATGGTTGTAAAGGGATTAAAAAAACGTACGATCTGCCCATCTTGGACGGGCAGATCGCACTCTCGATAATCGCAAGCCACGCCCCCTGAGGGGCGGGCTTGCAATGACTGTAATGAGGGGGCGGGCTTACGCTGACTGCAAACGGGCAGTGTATGGAAGGCGTGCGCACACCGGCCCGTTCGGCAGTCGTCGAACCAGCA
>NW_017320181.1:0-412 GCF_000935625.1 Nanorana parkeri
AGAAGTTGGTGACCACGAAAGCTGCATAAGCTCCGCTCAGGGCGGCCTCCACGCTCTTCTCGTCATCCAGATCCGCCGCTACCACCTCCGCGCCGGCCTCCTTCAGCTTCAAAGCGGCCGGTTTGCTGACATCACGAGTCACCGCCCTGACAGCGAAGGTGCCATCTTGTAGCAGGGCCTGGGCCACAGACCCACCCTGAGCTCCTGTACAGGACACAATGAAAAGGTGGTCAGAGCAAGATAGAGCAACCTCCTGTTCACAATGCATGCCAAGGGGCAAACCAGAGTGTGTTCTGGGTACATGTGGGCAACAAAATCAAATAAATTAAAATTATTAGTAATAATAAAAATAATAATATGTATTTTTATTATTACATTATTATTATTATTATGACATGTAAATGTTACTGAA
>NW_017320182.1:0-412 GCF_000935625.1 Nanorana parkeri
TCCCCATCTGTATGCAGCGGGGATCCGAGAAGAAGTGAAGGGACCGCTGCAGCCGGTGGCGGGGGAGGGCAGAGAAGGGAGCCGCCGTCACAGAACTAAGGCCGAGCGGTGAGGAGAGAGGGAGACGCTCAGCCAGGTTCTGACAACCGGCGCCTCTCTCTCCCCTCACCGCTCGGCCTTCGTTCTGTGACAGCGGCTCCGTCCTCCAACCACAACCCCCCCGCGGCTGAAGTACTTCTTTCACTTCTCGTCGGATCCCCCGCTGCTACTGCCCGGGAGAGCAGGGGGGATCCAGAGGAGACTTTGCAGCCCCCCTCCATGCGTGGTCGAGCGGCAGAGGATCGGTACATATCACTAGTATGTACCGATCCTCTGTGCAGGACAAACACTGGAGCAATCGGCTGATCACTCC
>NW_017320183.1:0-412 GCF_000935625.1 Nanorana parkeri
GAACTCTCTAGATCTGAGCGGGTGTCTTTAGATATCTGCTCCGCCACAACCACTCGCGCAAGTGGAAAAATGCCTAAATTTAAAAACACGCAGTGATGCCTGTCAACATACAAGCAATCGCTGGCTATAGAGCTGGTGGATCGCTTGAATGGGGTGCCGATCATGTGTGTCTCCTCCCTCCCACTGTCACGCTGGTCCCGGGGCCATGCTGTCCCTGGTGCGAGGCTGGGACCAGCATAGTTGCTCTGTGACAGGGGATTAGAGGGAGATCTCCCCCCGGTCCCCTCTCCGCTGTCAGAATGCGGAACTGATGTATATTTCATCACTTCCGCTTGTTTGTGTCACTCTCCAGCATCAGAAGCTGGAGAAAAGAAGCAGATCTCTGTTTCATCAGCTTCTCTGGGGGTCCTAG
>NW_017320184.1:0-412 GCF_000935625.1 Nanorana parkeri
CAAGTCTATAGGGATGCAAAACCTGCTTTCCTGGAACAAAGGGTTCCCTAAAAGATTAGTAAGGGGGAGATGGGGGGATATTAAGCAGCTAGAAGACTGGAATGTGTCCCACACCTTCAAAATGTGAGACAGACGAGGACTAAGATGTGGAGGGCGGTGAATAGGAGGAAGCCAGGGGATAGAGGAAAGGGAACACGGGGGGGCATATGGAATTTCCAAAAGAGTCTACATCCGGGGTTTCTTCAGTTGCTCGGTGAACGCTCAGTGATCCAAACGTATTTCTGTCTGTGTTGCAGCTACGGAGATTCACCTTCATTTCCTCTCTGGTATAACTGTTGTCACCAGGAAGTGAGGGGAGATCTCCCTGGAGGGGCCCCAGGTATCAGTAACAACCAGGTCAGAAATGGAAGGA
>NW_017320185.1:0-412 GCF_000935625.1 Nanorana parkeri
GGTTGCAGACACTGAATGGTTGGTTAGGTGAATGAGTCTAGTAGCTTCATTCATGATAGACTGAAGGGGGGAGAGCAGTACAAACACTCAGCGATCAGTGATCGCTGAGTGTTTGTACCTAACATGAGGATATAGTATGGTTACTATATTCTCAATTATGAATGCATGGGAAGTGATCTACATCCCCTCCTGTTCATTCACGATTGTGGTTATAGTAAACATACTCTATCCTCATGTTATGAATGAACAGGAACACTCAGTATAGAGGATTCCTGATCATTGATAACAGGGGCTGCAGAAAAAGAGATTGAGGACTCTGTGTCCTCAATCTCTTTTTCTATTTTAAAAGGCAAATATCAGGGAGGTCTGTTTATTTCCCCGAAGCCCCTAAAAAGTAAAAAATAAAAATATT
>NW_017320186.1:0-412 GCF_000935625.1 Nanorana parkeri
CCTCCCTGAAATAAGGTTTTGCAGGTTGGGATGTCTGAATTCATATTTATTCATTTCACATAGCCACAGAACAAGTTATTCATTTACGAATTGTCATATATTTTTCACACAGTGCATTTATTGATTTACAATTCTACACTCACCATGAATTGATCAACCAATCACACACAGTATAATTTATGGAATAATTGATTTATTTCATATATTCACAACACAATTTATTTAGCCTTTATATGTATCATAATTGATTACATTTATTAATTGATCCACGTATCACAATTTTGATTAGAGGAGAACTCATCCTGATTATTAGTTCACTCTGGCCTAGCGCAACATATTAGCTACTAAGATTCACATGGGTTACACCAGGGCTCAAAATTTCCACTCGCCCCCTCGAAATTGGCGAGTGAAA
>NW_017320187.1:0-412 GCF_000935625.1 Nanorana parkeri
AATTGCCACCCTGCCCCCCGGCCCAGTCCGCCCCTGGGCTGAGGTATGAACTGCGCTTAGATACTTTAATTATCCGGTACTGGATAAGTATAGGGAGCTAAACATGTAGGGGGAGGGAAGGACAAGGCTATGGAAAGGGTCTATGTAATTTGCCATATTACCTGAATGTAAATTAGACTTTAAAGTAAAACTAGTCAGTATATTGTACACTGTTAGACAGAGACTTGTACCAGCAAGAGTAGGTCAAATAAATATTTTCAGTCTAAATTTTAGGAAAAGGCTTAGCTGGGGGCCGAAATCGGTGAGGCTAGCTATAAACGACAGGCAGTAGGACCTGGTTGGATATCATGTGGTACGTATAGTGCATCTACGGTAGGGTTGCCACCCGTCCGGGTTTCACCCGGGCAGTACG
>NW_017320188.1:0-412 GCF_000935625.1 Nanorana parkeri
AAACAGAACAAATTTTTTGACGGCGCACAAGTCTAGTGTTATATCAGTATATGAGGTGAATGTGAGTTCATGGTTGATGGTCAAAGACTCTAACATCAGCAATTCTTAGAGCCTTACCACATACATCCCCAGGTTGTAAATTGTGGGGATACCAGACAACAACCACAAGATAAGGACTGGCCAATGGGGCCAGACTGTGTTATAGTGAGATTGATAACCGTCAGGTCTCAAACTTTTTTTTTTCTCTTCTCATTACTGGAAAAAGAACTCATTCTAAAAGTTGCCTTATGAATAAGTACTATTAATTGCAAGAAATTGTATTTGCAATATATTTTTTGTATCATTAATATTGCATGAAGCATCTACATGCTTACTTAATTAAAAAAGTTTTACATATTTTTCTTTTATATAT
>NW_017320189.1:0-412 GCF_000935625.1 Nanorana parkeri
AGGGGCCAGGGATACAGAAGGTCATAACTGTGAGGGTTGAGATGATTGAAGAAGTAGACATACAGTTTGCAAGAGAAGGTAGAATAGGCTTCCCCGAAAAGGTGAGTTTTCAGAGACAGAGGACAGACAGAGAAGGAGCCAGATTGGGGCAGTGAGTTCCAGAGGATGGGAGAGGCTCTGGAGAAATCCTAGAGGCAAACATGGAAGGAGGTGTTGTGGGAGCTAGAGAGCAGGAGGTCTTGGGAGGGCTGGAGAGGATGGTTTGGGTGACATCTTGAGATGATGTTGGTGATGTAGCTGGGAGCAGAGTTGTGGAGGATGGCTTTGTATGTTGTTAGTGTATGGAATGTTATGCGTTGCACTATTGGAATCCAGTGGGGGGATTTGCAGAGAGGGGTGGTGGCCACTGAAC
>NW_017320190.1:0-412 GCF_000935625.1 Nanorana parkeri
TTTCCTATATTGACTGGAGTGAGCCCACTTTTATTAACTCCCTTTTTACTACTTTCTGTGTTTTTTTTACATATGATTAAATTATCTACGTTTTGTTTAAGTAATTTTATTTGTATACCCTCCCCCCACTTTCTAGTTTAAAAGCCCCTCCAGTCTTTCTACCATTTTTCCCCCCAGGAATGCTGCACCTCCCCCATTAAGGTGCAGCCCGTCTCGGCTGAAGAGCTGATAGCCGACTGCGAAGTCAGCCCAGTTCTCCAGGAAACCAAAACCTTCCATCTGACACCAGCTCCGGAGCCACTTGTTAAGCTCCCTCAACTCGCGCTGTCTGTCCGGACTGGCTATTGGCACCGGTAGTATCTCTGAGAAAACTTTCCTTCAGCCTAGCACCTAGGTCTCTGAACTCCTGTTT
>NW_017320191.1:0-412 GCF_000935625.1 Nanorana parkeri
AGTCGACGGATGGCCACCGTCACAGTGATACAAAAGAATATTGACACCTGCACTCCAACAGCAGGTAGAATACGTAGCAGTAGCAATATTAGACATAAACATGCTTACACACACACACACCCATGATGCATGCCAAAGAATAAATAATGAACACAAATAAAATGTGACTACACTATATAGCCTTTCACAAATGTTGTCATGTTGCAACCTGACATTAAAATAGGTATAAATTGGAATAGTGACATGTGCATACTTTTCAAAGGAGTTTTAACTAACATTTGCCAAATGAAAAATTGCACCAAATAGCTTACACCCAACATCTGTTTTTGAAAGCTTTATTGTACTATTTGCTCTGCCTGTTTGGCTGCGCTGAAGTGCAGAAGGAGTTTGACTCAGTCAATCCAACATCTGG
>NW_017320192.1:0-412 GCF_000935625.1 Nanorana parkeri
TGTCATTACGAGAAGAGGACATATGAGGTATTGAGTAATAAGAGTAATCACCTTCTGTACTATGTTGACATCGCTAGATGTCAAACAGGTCACATTTATGGAAAAATCTCCCAAGGGAGGGAGAATTATGTTTGCATTAAGTAGAAGAGTCTAGTGTAGGATCAGCAACTAGATTAAAGACACTTCCAATAAGGAGGGAGTCTTGCTCACTTTTCTAAACTTTTCTCATTAGATTTAGAAAAAAGTGAACCTGTCTGACATTGGGTGCATATAAATTCAACAATGTGAACAACTTGCCATTAATTTTGCATATCAGAAATCAAGTATCCCTGCATCATCAAATGATTCTACATCAAGGCAACAGGGTTTCTTATTGCAATCATGACCCCCCCCCCCTTCTTTAGGTTTTGTG
>NW_017320193.1:0-412 GCF_000935625.1 Nanorana parkeri
AAACAGCTAAATAAATAGTTAAAATACATATGTAAGTGAACCAATTCTCCTGCCAAAATTTGTGTTCAGTCACTCTTGTAATTTGTGATGAGCAAATCATTTTGGTGGGTGGCAAACGTTTTTATTAGCTTGCATAGGTTTTATCACGTCGCCAAGGTCATCCCTGTGGCCCTTAAAAAAGCAAGGCAGCTCTATGGAAGACACCAATTGTCCAATTCAGTCCAACTGGGTCTGAGCATGGGCAGTCCTGCTATCAGCCTGATGTTGAGTAATTACAGAACAAAAATAGAAGAGTTTCATTAAATATGTTATTTATAAATAAACTGTATCTAGTGAACTTTAAATGTATACACTGCTTCTTATGTTCCTTTTTCCCTTGGACCCCACTTTAAATAAAGTACAAGGCAGTTAA
>NW_017320194.1:0-412 GCF_000935625.1 Nanorana parkeri
AGAACCGAACACGGGGGTGTTCGGCTCATCACTACTGGAGACATTTCTTCAGGTTTTTTTTATTAACAGGCTCTTTAAATCAAATCTAGGCAAAGTAGCAAGTTTACTTCAATAGTGGCTCCACCAGTAACACAAACTCCATACCCTTAGTTCCTCCATTACTCTGTTGGGGCCCACTGGTAAAAATTTGGGATTAAAATCTTTTAGTAGTTTTGAGTTTTTTTCCAGATCCTTTTTGTGAACTGAAAACCAAAAGCTCAAATGCATATTCATGATATATTACTATTGATTCATGTAGGGTAAAAATTATTAATGTATGCTGTTAAAGTGGACCTTTACCTTTTCCATCTTGGTGATGAACGCCGGCAGACAGAGGAGGGGACGTTCACCCGTCAGGATGAGGTATGCTGCC
>NW_017320195.1:0-412 GCF_000935625.1 Nanorana parkeri
AAATTGTTGAGTGCGTTTGTCGTTTGTTTTGATTTACTAACGCAAACACGTACAAGCATAGCGTGCGTGCGAACACGCGCACAAGCATATTTACAAAGCGAACACGTGCAGTGTGTCACATATTCACACCTAGGTGGTGTATTGTATTTACGTATGCGTGCGTCATGTAGCATAAGCTTTATGCAACATGCCATGCCAATAGCGGCGTAAAGGTTTTAAAAAGGTGTATTTCCAGTCACACCACATATGGGAAAATCATACAAATGATAGCTGTACAGTATTTCTGTAACTTGTTGACCACAGAGACTGAAAAAAACACTTAAGGTGCCCATACACCTTATGAATATAGGCCGATTTTCTATTGCGATCGTGTTTTCATCCGATATTCGTAAGGTTGATGGGGAGTCTACAA
>NW_017320196.1:0-412 GCF_000935625.1 Nanorana parkeri
ATCACGAACATGCGTCAAAAATTCCTCCAAAGAGGTTACCCCCAACAGGTGGTTGACAAAGCTCTGTCAAGAGCTAGAGCAAGATTTGGGTGCAAAAGGGCCCTAAAAACATGAATAGGATCCCTTTTGTCCAAACCTATAATGATCTGTCTAACACTATACAAAGGACAACACTGAGGAATATAAACATTCTGCAGGCTGACAGGAACTCGACACCTGTTATTAAGTCAGCTCTTTTGCATGTTTATAGACATAATGGAACATTGAGAGATCACCTTATACAGGTTGACCCCAGAGAAAAGTACGCCAAGAGTGTGTTTTCGTTTTCCAACAGAACAGGCTGTTACAGATGTCATAATTGCAATGTCTGTAATGCCCTTATCGAAGGGGAACAATTTGTACATCCCCATAA
>NW_017320197.1:0-411 GCF_000935625.1 Nanorana parkeri
TTTTGTTGTTCTTTTTTCGTTAGCTCACATCACGATTTTTTTGGAACAACGTGTGTCGTTCAATATCATTATATATATTTTTTGATTGATGCTTTTATTTCACTGATTTTTTCAGTTTTTCATTTCATTTGTTATTTGCACGATACGATGCACCTATAAGACATTTTTTGTGATTGGTCTTATATTTATTAGTCAAATTTACACGTTTTATTTTGTATTTTTTACTATTTGTGGTTTGTAAACCCTGTTACACTGTATTTATTCACCGTGGTACCCCATTGGGGAATATAGTTTTTTAGGAGTTTGATGGTTACACATCAGCACATGTTTAGGTTTTAACGGACATATTTGTCTGTCATATTTCGATCACATCATTAGGTCTCTCTGAAGACCTTTTTGCACTGGGTGGTC
>NW_017320198.1:0-411 GCF_000935625.1 Nanorana parkeri
GTCATAATGCTTTTCAGATGACACCTCGGCTCACAGACCCCGAATAGTATTCGGGAGTTCTCGAATGCTATGTAGCATGTGACAGCTGACAATGTCAAATGGGCGTAGCGAGCCGTGACGATCGGGAAATTGGATCCGTTTGCATTCGTTTTAGCTGTAATTCGAAATTTGGATGCATCCGAATTTCCTAAATTTTGTCTGAATTTCGTTTCGGAACGAATCGCACGTCTACTGAGCAGCAGCCTGGAGGGGGCAACAATCTCTCTGGGAGCACCATTACTCTCCGGGGGTGTCTGCCATTGGTCCCTGTAACTCCTCTAGTTTGAGGAAAACAAATGGCAAACTCACTCATCAATTCGTTACCAGCTAAACAGCAAGGTGCACATGGAAGGGCTTAATACAGTACAACAG
>NW_017320199.1:0-411 GCF_000935625.1 Nanorana parkeri
GGTTGTACAGAGAGGAGTAGTAATCTCGAAATGCCGCCGCTCTGCACACCCTTTCTGATGAAAATATTCTTTACCAGCCTTCACAGTGTGCATTTGTATGAATACGCACACACCGCGGGGTTAACATACTAAAAGCAGATAGGCCGTTGACTTTGCAAAATAATTTAACTTTAGCTTAGGGAATGTGGTAAAATTTCACTGTGCAAAGAATACCCAATCATGTGCAAGGAAAATAAAAGAAACCGTAAACATTGGATGATGGAAGTCAGCAGAGCTTCACCTAAGTCACTAAGCGCTAAGGAAAAATTCCCCTGCAAAGTGAACCCCAGTATACCTACCCCTGCTTTTTTCTTTGGTGCCTTTGTCTTGTCTCTGCCTTCCTCTCCACAACTACATTATAGAAAATATGAC
>NW_017320200.1:0-411 GCF_000935625.1 Nanorana parkeri
ACTGTAAAATGGAAGAGGATATTGTGGGTGTGTCTAATGAACGTGGTATGCCTTTCCCTCTTTCTGTAATGGCTGGGGATCAGGAGGAGGCAGAGCCTGACCCAGAGATTGTGACTAATGAACAGGATGTTGTGCCTGGCTCTAGTGCTGCAAGTGGACCAAATGATATGCCTGACTTAGAAGTCAGGAAGGAAGAGCCAGGGAAAACATAAAAATGATAGATGGGAAACCCATTGATCCTGAGGTAAGACTGTCCTTCCCCTACATGGCGCAAAAAAATGATTTGCTGTATCAGGTGGTAAAGCAAGGGGAGGACGTGGTGGAACAACTAGTAGTCCCAAAACCATACCGCAGGATGGTGTTGAATCTGGCTCATGGTCATATAATGGGTAGACACCTGGGTATAGAAAA
>NW_017320201.1:0-411 GCF_000935625.1 Nanorana parkeri
GCCGTTCACAAACGGCCATGGACGGAAGGTAGTTAAATAGATCTAACAAAGTAATTACGGCATCCAGCATTGTCAACGCCGCCGCCGACTTGCCGAAATTTTAAAAAAGCCCGATGTCTGCACCTGCCGAACACATGCCGCAAAATGACCTGTATGGCAGGTGGCGCCAAACAGTATACAAATGGGCGGAGCTAGCGGTGACATCACCACAGGCTCCACCCATTTGTTTTGATTTGACCGACACCTGTCATATGGGTCGGCCAAATCAAAATAACTGGGCGGAGTCAGCTGTGATATCACTGCTGGCTCCGCCCAGGTGTTGTCAATCAATGACAACCCAGCGTCCTTAGGTCATTTGAAGATACTGGGGTGTCATTGAATGACAACAACTGGGTGGAGCCAGCCGTGACA
>NW_017320202.1:0-411 GCF_000935625.1 Nanorana parkeri
AACCGCGCACCATCCCCCGGAGAGCGGCCGCGCTGCCAGACATAACAGCAAGCACATGGCGAGGCCGGCCCGTCGCACGTTCGACTCTTTCAGCGCCGGAGCCGCAGGCCGCCGAGCACGCAAATCGCGGGGAGGCGCCGTTACCACGATCTGAGGATCGGGGGCAGAATGTAAATCCCCAGCGCGAGGCGGAGGCGCGGGTCCCGTGTGCGTTGTCCTACGATCGCCCAACAATCGCGCGTTTCCGCGTGCCGCCATTGGAAGCGGGCGAAGCATTGACGCGTCCAAAAGAAACGGACAGCGCGGCGTCAAAGCTTTGCACGGATGTAGACGAGCGCCGAACAATGGCGGTCACGTGTATGACGACGTGGGGAACACGCTGTGAAGGGCCCTTAAAAGGAGAAGTGCACT
>NW_017320203.1:0-411 GCF_000935625.1 Nanorana parkeri
AAGGGCATATTTGAGACACCGCAGAAGCAGCGTATAACAAACATTAATTATGGTGTGTAGCACAGGCTTTGTATTGCTTTTGTAATATATCCAGAGTTTTGCTCTCTGAAACTGCATTACATCTTCTGGCTTAACTGATAGCTCACAGAGACTGGATGAGAGACTCTATTGGTTACTGCTTTGGCTAAGAAGGAAGCCGACCCCTAACAACAAAGGCAAGCAAGAACTTGATTGGATAGCAGCCAGAAGTGCTGTGATTGGCTGCCAGGCCGTTTTTTGGTTGGACAGAGACCACAAGGAGAACAGACTGAGGGGAGAGGGGAGGACACAGTGAGAGGGACACAGACTGGTATGCTGCAGCCTGACAGGTGAAAGTGTCCTTTGTGCTTGTCTCCTGTGCACTGCCAGAGT
>NW_017320204.1:0-411 GCF_000935625.1 Nanorana parkeri
GAGTTTCACCTGTATATATATATACATATAAGCTTGGGTAGGCTTTGCCATTTACTTCAGACAAATTTTAGACTAATTAGCTGATCCTGTGTGTAAGAGAAGTATTGCATACTGGTTAATGCATAGTAAGGATTTTGAGCTCTACATATTTGTTTGCTGGGAAATGTCATGTGTTTAACCTGCACATTTTTTTGTCATCATCTCATACTGAGAGTTTTACTAGATGCATTTCATGAGAGAAATGGTTCTGTTTTGCTAATATTTGAAATAATAACCAGTGGTTTTAATTACTAAATATTATTTTTGTTGAGAAATCATATTGCATATTTTGAATCTTTTTATTTATTGTCACCAATAACAATTTTGTTTTTATTTAATCTTTAAATTAGCACATACAAAAAACTCAAGCAA
>NW_017320205.1:0-411 GCF_000935625.1 Nanorana parkeri
ATAAAGGATATTATTTAAACTCCAAACCTTCCGACACTGGGAAAAAAAATATGTGGTCGATAACTGTACAGACCTATATTTCCCAACTGTCCCCTATTTGGTGGAACTATCCTTTATTTGGAACCCAAAGTGAGGGAAAATCTGCAACAGGGACACAGGCAGCAATAGAAATCGGACAGGGGTTCTAGCCTTCCCTGCTGCATTTTGATTGCTGTCTGTGTTGCTGTTAGAGAGTTTCCCTCAGATTCTGTCCGGTAAAATTATGTCAGCAGGACAGTATCTGAGGATAGACCCTTCTAGGAGCCCCGGATATCATTATAACCCAAAAAGGGGTTCTATCCCTTTCCCCTTCTACTCCATGATTTAACAGTGTTTGGCTTGTCACAAACTTTTATAGATAATGTTTCTACT
>NW_017320206.1:0-411 GCF_000935625.1 Nanorana parkeri
ACATGTATGTATACAGGAACACAGCATAGTAGAGAGGAAAAACATATATACAAATAGAACTTCCTGTGTATCACAGATATAAGCATGCATGTAGAATTGACTAACATTGCACTACACCGCCATCTAGTGCTCAAAAGACATAATTACATCCCTAAATGTCAGCAATACAATCAGTACATATCAGCATAGGCTGTTGTATTTCCAGCAAGCCAGGAGACTATTTATAGTGAAAAATATGGTGCTGTGTTCACAATTCTTTTTTGCAATAATATTTAATTATGCAAAATGTATATCAACCTGGTTGAATCATAACTTCTTTATCCACCTTATTTTCTTAAAAAGGTGGTATTTTTTCGATATGTGCTTATAAGTTATTAACCACACAAAAGGATTTGTATAGTTGTATAGTAT
>NW_017320207.1:0-411 GCF_000935625.1 Nanorana parkeri
CTAATGTCTTTATTCAACCTCAAATACTATGTAACCTAAGGGGGCGGCCTGTGATTCTCGGACAGTCATTGTGATAATATTGGGGACACCACGGCAACGCTGCCAGGGGACGGCACATATTGAAGAGAACTTAGTTGGTTCCCAGATCCCTTCATACAGGAGGACTGTTGTATGGTTGGTGATGAGGAAAATGATTCTGAGGTCTCTGGCTTGCAGGACACCGACATGTTCTTTACAATCATAACCTCCGATAGCCCTGAAAGCGGGTGACAACGATCCGCTGGAGCCCGGGAAAAGGACGGCCAGTTCCCCATTTCCAGGGCTGAGGACGGCTCACAGACGGTGCCACAACCTGGAGATGTTATTATTAGGGATACAGTCTATCAGGTACAGTGCATACAGGGGGTCCTC
>NW_017320208.1:0-411 GCF_000935625.1 Nanorana parkeri
GCATTGCGGCCGGCTCACTTTGTTGTGGGGCGGGAGGGAGCGTGGCGTTGAAGTGAATCAATCAATCAATCAATAGCAGAGAAATAGTGAAGAGTCTAGAGGAAATCTGTTCAGCAAAGATGCTGACTTCACTGTCTGGTTTGACAGTCGCCACCAAATGGAAAATTTAGGAAGGATTTTCCATATAGTGCCTACTGAGTGAAGTCAGGATCCTTGCTCAGCTTTGAAACGCAATTAAAAAGCCCCAAAACACACTGATCAGCGCGTTTCCATTGAAATCTACATGGAAAAACGCGCTGGTCAGTGCAAAATAAAGTAGCCCAGGGAGCATTTTGAGCGGCAGGCAGTTTGGATCGCACGGCGCCGTGCGATTTCATAAACAGCCCCCATAGGTGTTGAACACCACTCACC
>NW_017320209.1:0-411 GCF_000935625.1 Nanorana parkeri
TGAGTAAAGTCTCTATCCATGGGGTGTAAATGTCTCCAAAGATCCGTGAGTCCCGCGGCCTCAATCCAGGTGTGCAAGGGTGTATCCTGTGGGTTACGATGTTTAGGAGGGAGGCCCGATTCCCAGGAGCGGTCCTCCAAGGAGGATGGGGTGGCATTGAAATCCCCGCCGATCAACAGCAATGCATCCGGTGAGCGTGTGGATAGTTTGGATCGAAGGGTGTCCAGGAACGGTCGGTTGTCCGAGTTCGGGGCGTAGATGTTCCATAGATCAAGCAGGTGGGTGCCAATCTGGAGGGATAAAAGGGACCATCTCCCAGCGCTTTGAAAAAACGTTGTGAGGCGGGTATTTGTGTAGGAGAGTGAATACACCCGCGGACCGGCCAACAGCCGGGGATCCCAGGGCCGTACC
>NW_017320210.1:0-411 GCF_000935625.1 Nanorana parkeri
GATATTAGGTGGCATTATTTGGGGGAGCTAGCCCCCCACATACAATTTTCTGGTAAAATGTCATTCAGGCTAATAGGCCTTTGTTAGATCCGGTGAGATCAAGTAGTTTCAACGTTAGATCTCATATAATTACAGATAAATTATGAATATTTGGTATTACATAAGGGGGGGGCCCCGCCACATGCAATTTTCTGGTTAAATTTAATTCAGGCTGATAGGCCTTCGTTAGATCAGGTAAGATCAAGTGGTTTCAACGTTAGATCTCCTATAATTACAGAGATATTTCACATAAAAACACAGATATTAGGTGGCATTACATGCAATTTTCTGCAAAAAATTCATTCAGGCTGATAGGCCTTCCTTAGATCCAGTAAGATTAAGTGGTTTCAACGTTAGATCTCATATAATTAC
>NW_017320211.1:0-411 GCF_000935625.1 Nanorana parkeri
GGCATTCAGCCCTATTCCATGGAGTCAATCTAACATCATTTCTTTACATATATGTAAGGTGTTCCCCAGATAAAAATAACACCCAATAAATAAAGTGTTCCACAAGATCTCTAATGACCCTTATAACCTTAGAATCAACTCGATGCAGAGGACATGTGAAAAAAGTCCCATCCCATCTGGGAAAGCCCAGGCTGGAATTGTCCGCATCAAGTATATATAGCTGTGGGTCCGCATAGTGTCATGGTAATAATCCAATGTGAAATGTGGAGAACATACTAAACAAAAAACTGGTCTGTGTACACTCCGGATCTTGATGGATCAAATGTATATTAAAGCATGTAGTTAAGGACATGCGAGATGTGTATATATGTATACCCATTGCCCCCCTTGTTGGGCACCCAACATGAGTAC
>NW_017320212.1:0-411 GCF_000935625.1 Nanorana parkeri
ACCGTGGAGGTCCTTTCCTTCATCCTAGGTCTCTGAACTCCCTTGTTAGGATACTCCAATTTCCTCCTATTTTGTCATTGGTGCCGATGTGCACCATGACAACTGGGTCGTGCCCAACCCCATCTAGTAATCTGTCAATTCGCTCCGCAACGTGTCGAACACGAGCCCCCCGGTAGGCAGCACACTGTTTGGCGCTCACGGTTCCGATGACAGATTACCCTGTCAGTCCGCCTGATGATGGAATCTCCCACCACCAGGATCTGCCTCTCCTGACCCTCCATCCGGCTCCCCTCCTCGCCGGAGCAGTCACTCCCCCTGCGGCTAGAGGATGCGTCCTGCTCCAGCAGTGTCCCCCCTGTACTGGTATCCCCATCATGCAACTTGGCATATTTATTGGGGTGAACCAGATCA
>NW_017320213.1:0-411 GCF_000935625.1 Nanorana parkeri
CTCTCAGTGTAGCCGGCAGTATAAGGTCATTCATTGGGTGCCGAGTCCTGCAGTGGTGCGACGTTACTTCTCAGAGATCCAGCGATCTGCAGATACATCATCAGGAGGTGAACCTAAAACATTGATGTATATACACCACACGTGAGAATTCTTATTACAGTGACACCAAAATCCCGAGATCAATCCCAAAACTCCCTCCGAGTCCCCGAACTCCGAGCAACAATGTATCTGATTTGTATCACTCGGCCGGAGATCCTCCAATCATCTCTGACACTGTCCCTCCTTCTGGAGGGGGGGCTACGTCTGTTCCCCATGGTCCCTGTGTGTGTTGTAGAGTAGTCACCGCTCCAAGCTCCGCCCCCTCCCGGAGGGACTACAATCTTAATACAAATTAGTAAACTAAACACGAGA
>NW_017320214.1:0-411 GCF_000935625.1 Nanorana parkeri
ATTATGACCACCCCATCAGTACTTCGTTGGGTCACAAGATGTCTCCACGAGATGACTTCATTGGGCCGCCTTGTGACTCTATGAGATTGTTGAAAGGTGATGCGAGGAATCTGACAATGCACTGTTGCCCTTCTGTTGTCTTGTACCAGTCTTGCCACACTAGTCGCTGACGGCCACAATTCGCACGTTCAGACCCAGATTTTCGGCTGACCGTCCAGTCTTTAAACACTTTAATAACAGCTGCTCTTGAACATTTAATTGCTCCATGGCTCCGAGCGCCAACAATCATCCCATGTTCAAAGGCTGTTAAATCGCGTTGTTTACCCATATCTTCAGAAAAAAAATCACTTCTGTCATGGTAAATATGGTATGGTAAATAACCTGCTTCCCTATTTATAATGGTCTGGCACT
>NW_017320215.1:0-410 GCF_000935625.1 Nanorana parkeri
GGCCCAGACGGCCTATCTAGTGAATTTTATAAGATCATACTAGAGGATACCTCTCAAACGTTGACAAGGTTATTCAATCACATACTTCATACCTCCAGCTATCCACCCACTTTTAATCAGGCGTACATTAGACTCCTCCCAAAAAAAGGCAAAGATCCACTGCTTGCAGGGTCATATAGACCAATATCGCTGCTTAATCAAGATGCAAAATTCCTTTCTAAAATTATGGCCGACAGATTGGCCAAGATCCTGCCTACTCTTATAGGGACTAACCAGTCAGGCTTTGTTCATGGTCGCTCAGCGGGCATGAATGTCAGGAAAATTATTTTGGCAATGGAGCATGCTAGATTGTCGGGGCCTTCTCCGCGTCCCATGGCCCTTTTGTCCTTGGACGCGGAGAAGGCATTCAA
>NW_017320216.1:0-410 GCF_000935625.1 Nanorana parkeri
AGAGGAGGGGACCCGGCGGTATACCTTATCCCACCGGGTGAACGTCCCCTCCTTTCTCTTCCGGCGTCCTTTACCAAACATGGCCACCTTTAGGAAACATCACATGATGGCATGGCACTGTGGTACCCGCTCCGGGTGACACACTGTCTTGGGACGCATCTAACAGATGGGTGTCTGTTTAAACCCAGTTACCTCTGATTCCGGCCAGGTCCGAAAGAACAAACAGAACAGAGTTCATTTTCGGCGGACCTGATTGTGCCCGATCGGGGGTAATCCCCATAGTCCGACATATTTCAGTTTCTTCCTCCATTACAAGATGGAGGAAAAAATTGGATGGACACAGATGTCACAGCGGTGTTATCCGATCCATACCACTCCAGTGGCCTTAGGCTGGCCATACACTAATCAGC
>NW_017320217.1:0-410 GCF_000935625.1 Nanorana parkeri
GTCACTCTCAGGTGGCCTATACAGGGTCTCTGGTATGTGCGAGGCATATGGTGGGCTGTACAGGGTCTCAGGTGGGCTCTGCAGGGTCACTCTCAGGTGGCCTATACAGGGTCTCTGGTATGTGCGAGGCATATGGTGGGCTGTACAGGGTCTCAGGTGGGCTCTGCAGGGTCTCAGGTGGGCACTACAGGGTCTCAGGTAGGCTCTGCAGGGTCTCAGGTGGGCGCTGCGTGGTGTCTATGGTGGGCTAGGTGGGGTCTCAGGTGGGCTCTGCAGGGTCACTCTCAGATGGGCTGTGTGGGGTTTCAGGTGGGCTCTGCAGGATCTCTGGTATGTGCTGGGTCTCAGGTGGGCTCTGTAAGGTCAATGGGGGGGCTGTGCCGGGTTTATGGTGGGCTCTGCAGCAGTGA
>NW_017320218.1:0-410 GCF_000935625.1 Nanorana parkeri
GTTCAATTGCATGTAGAGGCCCTCTCAGTAACTTTGGTGATCCAACGACTAATTTTACCCTTGGGAATCTCCATTAATATAGGACGAGCTTACAACACAAAAACTTACATTGTATGGCACTGTTGGTGGGGCTGCTATTGCTGCCCTACCCATTGCTTAGGTAAAAGACTCTGGCATCAACCTGGCTGTAGGAATTTTTCCAGCCTATTGTCTTCTATCTGGCATTTCATCTCAAGCTAACTGAATACACCCTGTCATTTGTTTTACATTTAATTAATTACATTCCTATATCCCCAGAAGCAAAGATATAGATAGCTGCCTGAATAGTTGGATCCCACACCCATTATTTATAACCTAAATATATGTATATACTTAAAAGAGAACTGTGGGGTAAGTGTTTTTCCCCATAG
>NW_017320219.1:0-410 GCF_000935625.1 Nanorana parkeri
ACTGCTTACCCTTGGAAAGGCACATGCATACACTTCCATGTTGGCAAAATGCTCACCCACCCAAAGTTCCGGTTGACCCCCAGGATTGGGTTTAGGTCTTTTTGTTAGGGGTTATTTTTCAGTTTTATTGCTTTATACAACTCTAAGCTTCTTTGGGGATTGTTTCTGTTCCCTATTACACTTATATTTCAACACATTATTAACCTAATATAGGTTGTCCATTAATGAAGTATGCCCGAGGGAGTACGTCAATGCGTCCTCGCCTATTTGGATGGAGTGGAACAGACTTTTGTCCCTCCCATCCAACCTTCTCCCTTACTCACGAGAGTACAGTCCCATACCCTCGTTGAATGTTTGTAGCATTATCATAACATTCCATCTTTCTGTCCTTATGTGTCTCTCTCTCCTCT
>NW_017320220.1:0-410 GCF_000935625.1 Nanorana parkeri
ACTGTGTATCCGTTCGGGAAATGATTTCTCAAACGAATGCCAGGTTTTTGATTCAATGGATTGGATCGAATCTGAATACCTTCTGAGTAATTTTGATATGTTGTGCAGCTGGATGTCTACCCTTGCCACCTACTTTAAACACTTCAAGAGTCAAAATGTAATTAGCACAAATGTACTTTATGGACAGGATATGTGCCCCTATATATACTGTTAGATAAACTAATTTCAATATGTTTATAGATATATTCTATTCTACTGAAAGCAAGTGGTCTTGAAATGGTTAAGGATACGCTGTTTATATACCGCTGCGATATCTCTGTACAATCCCCTTTTTTGGGACATTATATATCCCTTTAAGCAAGTCACCTATTGATATGGAATACAACTTAATGAATGGCACTTTCGGATGG
>NW_017320221.1:0-410 GCF_000935625.1 Nanorana parkeri
AGCAGCACCCAGCGGGGAGGAAAGAAAGCAGGGATGCGTTGTTGTATTGGCAGAAAAATGGCCTTTTCAGCATTTAGTCAAAAGTGCAATTTTCGGCCGATATATCGGTGCAGCCCTAATATTTACAGCAATGCAGAATGGCAAAGGCTATAGAGGACTACACATCCCAGCAATACTTTATATAACAATAGCATTTCTGTATAAAGTACCGCTGAGATTTGTAGTCCTCTATAGAGAGTGCCATTCTGCATTGCTTCAACAGTACTTTATACAACATTAGGCTACAAATAATAATAATTTTAATGATTAATGATTTATTTACCCTTACCTCTTCTGTCTTCAGTTGTTCCTGTGTGTGTTCTGTTTCTCGGGTCCTCACTCCCAGAGGCGGCTCTAGACTTTGTGAGGCC
>NW_017320222.1:0-410 GCF_000935625.1 Nanorana parkeri
GGACTTGTAGTTCCTTAGCTGATATATATGTGTGGGGGGTAAAGTTCTAGTGGATATTTATTTTAATTTGGGGGGGGGGCGGAAAACAAAATTCTGCCCCGTGCGCCCATAACTCTGGTTACACCACTGGTGAGTGCTGTGGGCGGCCGGAGTCTCTCCTCCCCACACCGCTCAGTCTTCTGTCACAGATCAGGAGAGCAGTGTGGGGACGGAGACAGCCATTGCTGTCACAGTAGGCCGAGCTCTCCTCCTGCACCACCCCGAGCAGCCTCTTGTGACAGCCAATCCAGGATGGAGAGCGGCGGTGTAGACTGAGATAGCTGTCATTGCTGTTACAGGAGGCTGAGCTCTCGTCCGTCACCACCCTGCCCAGCCTCTTGTGACAGCTGTCAGGATGGAGAGCGGGTACA
>NW_017320223.1:0-410 GCF_000935625.1 Nanorana parkeri
ATTCCCGCCTCTGTCGAAGGAGAAATGTTTCATGACCAAAAAATCCAATTATGGTCAAAGTGCCAAATGTTTCCCAGCCCAGGAACGGGTTACTACCAAGTCGGTTGCGTCTGGCTTGATGCCCCCCACTCTCCGGACGGCGAAAGAGGCGCCATAACATCGGTGGAATTGCCTGCATTCCCGCCTCTGTCGAAGACCAATTATGGTCAACGTGCCAAATGTTTCCCAGCCTGGAACGGGCTACTAACAATTTTTGCAATACATGTTTCATAAAATTTGCATCCTGAAGAAAGTGATTGCCTTCGCAAGGCTAGTTAACTGAACTATGACAGCTTTGCTTTGCAGAACGTGGTTTCAAATGCTTTATATGCAAACAACTTAAACTTCATCTTCTGGATTAATAGCTATGT
>NW_017320224.1:0-410 GCF_000935625.1 Nanorana parkeri
TGCTTTTTATGCCACCATTGGCGGCATGCTTTTTATGCCACAGAGGCAAGATGCTTTTTATGCAGCCATTGGCTGCATGCTTTTTATGCCACCGGAGGCAAGATGCTTTTTATGCCACCGGAGGCAAGATGGTATAAAAAGCATGCTGCCACCGGTGGCATAAAAAGCATGCCGCCACCGATGGCAGCATGCTTTTTATACCACCGGTGGTGGTAAAAAAATGCCTTTTATGCCACCATTTCCCTCCACCTAGGGCAAACATAGTTGAATTCTGGAAAGAATGATGGAAGTTCTGAAGCTACCGGTAAAAGGGAAGGTTACCGATAGATCTGCTGGTGGTCCCTGTATAAAGAAAATATAAAATAACCCGGTTAAATAAATAAAGTAAATGAATATGTTAAGTAAATGAA
>NW_017320225.1:0-410 GCF_000935625.1 Nanorana parkeri
TCCGCTTTAACACATCTCTCCTGCAAGTTCAACATGAAATAACAAAAAAAAAAACACGACCCGTTCGCTCATGATGAACTCCCGCCACAGAATAGCATTCCGACAGATGCCGGGAAAACAAGCAATTGGGCATAGCTAACGGCGGCATCACTGCTAGATCTGCCCAACTGTTTACATGTAATGACAGCCCAGTGTCCTCAAAGACGCTGGGCTGTCATTGAAAGACAACTGGGCGGAGCCAGCAGTGACATTACAGCTGGCTCTGCCCAACTGTGTACATGTAATGACAGCCCAGTGTCCTCGAAAAACGCTGGACTGTCATTGAAAGACAACTGGGTGGAGAAACAGTGACATTACAGCTGGCTCCGCCCAACTGTTTACATGTCATGACAGCCCAGTATCCTCGAGGA
>NW_017320226.1:0-410 GCF_000935625.1 Nanorana parkeri
CCACAGCTGGAGTGCCAAGGTTGCTTACTCCTGCAGTACAGTGAGTGACGATGTCATCCTATGACAGTATGTGTGGTACTGGCAGGATCACTAAGTGAAAATAATGGAAGCAAAATAAAACTAATGCAGCCACCAAATCTAACAAGACTAGTAAGGGGCTTAGTAACTAGCCACCTGCGGTTTGTCCAGCCCTGATATAGTGTATATACACTATATCAGGGCTGGACAAACCGCAGGTGGCTAGTTACTAAGCCCCTTACTAGTCTTGTTAGATTTGGTGGCTGCATTAGTTTTATTTTGCTTCCATTATTTTCACTTAGTGATCCTGCCAGTACCACACATACTGTCATAGGATGACATCGTCACTCACTGTACTGCAGGAGTAAGCAACCTTGGCACTCCAGCTGTGG
>NW_017320227.1:0-410 GCF_000935625.1 Nanorana parkeri
CAGTTAAGGTAATTTGTTTAACCCATGAGGTCATTAACACTATTAGGGAAAGTATATTTAGGGGAGGTGTTCCCTTACCCTTTGAAAGGATCTTTTTTTTTTAAAGAAAACTTTTCTTTGTTCTTTTTTTCTAATTAGGTTCCCTTCTCAGTCTAAAATCCAGATGGTAATGACAATGCTGTTAATTTAACTAGTATTCACCCCAATGTCCATAGCAAAACAGGAGATCTTTCTAATTTTGTGTTAAAAGTTAACCACTTGTAGTCCGTGGTGGTTAACCCTCTTCCTGTCCAGGCCATTTTTCAGTTTTCAGCGCTGCAGTATTTTTACTGACATTTATTCCATCATGCAATGCTGTACTGAAATCACTTTTATACAATTTTTTAGGGACACATAGAGCTTTCTTTTGG
>NW_017320228.1:0-410 GCF_000935625.1 Nanorana parkeri
TGGGGACACATAGTACTATGTGTTCCCAGTTATGAATGAATAGGCTGTGATTTAAATTACACCCTGTTCATTCTGGATTTCCTCAATGGGGAGAAGCACTCTGTACAGAGGCTCCTCCCCATTCAGAAACTATTGATAGTAAATATTTTACTATCAGTGTCTGAATGAATGGGAAGCCTCTGTACTGAGTGCCTCCCATTCATTGAGTGATGAGACTGTAGAAAATAGAAATTGAGGATTTGGTGTCCTCAATTTCTTTTCTATTTTAAAAGGGAAATGTCAGCGGTCTGTTTGGACCCCTAATATTTCCCTGAAGCCCCCCCAACTGTAAATAAAAAAATAATACAATAAAAATAAAAAAATAAAAATAAAAATAATAAAAAATTATTTAAAAAAAGTAAAAACTGCCC
>NW_017320229.1:0-410 GCF_000935625.1 Nanorana parkeri
GATATAGTTAACATACCATATTCTCAATTATGTACACACACCGAGCGATCACTGATTACTGAGTGTGTACCTTGCTTTTCTCTCTGACACACGCTGTCACAGGAGGCTGATCGAGCGGTGTAGGGAGAAAAGCCCAGCCTCCTGTGACAGCGCTGTCTCCGCCCCCACACCGCTCTGCCGGACTGTGATAGGCGGCAGAGCGGTGTGGGAGAATAGATTTCCAATGCAACTGTGCAATTTGATGTCCAGGTGAGGATCTGAATGCTGAGGACTGCCCTAAGGTGTGATAACAATTGGTTCTAACTAGAGGTGCACTGAAATGCAATTTAAAAAAATGTCAGTCCGAAACCGATACCGAAAATGTATTTTTTTTAATTTATTTTTTATAAACTTTTACATTTTTTTATATT
>NW_017320230.1:0-410 GCF_000935625.1 Nanorana parkeri
GTTTGCGGATGACGTGCTCCTCCTACTCACGAATCCTGTGTTAACCCAATGGCTTCGGTCTCATCAGTCCTCCCAGACTTTTAGTGAAGTGTCTTATTATAAGGTGAACGCTTCAAAATCTCAAATTCTGGATTTTGGAGTCAACCTTCGGACCAAAAACATACTACAGTCTCGCTATCCTTTCCAGTAGTGCACTAGGGGGATCTCATATTTATGCACTACTCTAACGGCTAAGATATCTCAGGTCTCCGAGGCCAACTATGCGCCTCTTGTGTCAAGGTTACAGTCCCAACTCCAGAGCTACCAGAGACACTGTACCTTTTCCGGACTCTGCCGGTACCCCTGCCAGTCCACTTCTTCAACACACTTCACACTTTGATGCACAGTTTTATATGGCAGGGCAAAAGACC
>NW_017320231.1:0-410 GCF_000935625.1 Nanorana parkeri
CTGCCCTGGGGGACATGTATGGGGGGTCCGGGTACTGCCCTCAGGGGCGGGGCCCTCCTTACCATCCTTGAATTGTATTGTGATTGTAACGTCTTCCTTATATTGTAAAGCACTGCGCACATTGTTGGCGCTCTATAAATCCCATATTATAATAATTAGGGATGCACTATAATAATTAGGGAATACCGAGTATTTGGGTGAGTACTCGTACTCGCCCAAATGCTCCGATACCTAGCACGAGTACTTCCTGTATCAGGAAGCCGGGCAGCGCATCATTACACGCTGCCCGGTTTCCTGAGTGGCCGGGAAACGGCTCCGTGCTCCCTCGTCACTTGTAATGAGAGAGCATGGAGCCGACTTCCCGGGCAGTCAGGAAGCCGGGTAGCGTGCAATGACGCTCTGCCCGGCTT
>NW_017320232.1:0-410 GCF_000935625.1 Nanorana parkeri
CTCCATACCCTGCCGGGAAATCCGGGTTGGCCAGGATCGGGATCATGGGGCCACGAGGCCCAGATAAGTTATATCTGGTCATCGTGGTGTTCCATACCCGTAATACTTGGGGCGGAAAGAAGGGAAGATCCGAGCTTCACGGTCGAAGAGCAGTCGGTAACCACGGGAGCGTGAATAACGGCACCGGGGAAAGGTCAAATTCCAGGGTGACCCATAACGCAGGATCGCTGGAGTCAAACCAGGCTGCTAAGTGGGATAGATGGTTGGCCCTGTAATACGTCTCTAAGTCCGGAAGGGCGGCGCCCCCATGTTCCTTCTTCTTTATCAGCATAGTGTATCGCAGTCTAGGTTTCTTATTCCTCCAAATAAAGCGTAGGACCGCCGAGCGGATGCGCTTAAAGAAGCGGATC
>NW_017320233.1:0-410 GCF_000935625.1 Nanorana parkeri
ATCCAATCTCTAATGTGGCGGAAGATGCTGGCTAGATTGTAGAGTCTGACGTTTGGTACGTTCATTCCTAGATGGGATTTTGGACGTTGCATCCTTGACAGTGCGATTCTCGCTTTTTTACCTCCCCAAATAAATTTGGAGAAGGCAAGTGTGTTTGAGCAACAGCGGTAGGGTTTGTAAAGGGTATAGGAGGCGGGCAAAGCTGACCATTCTTATCAGTTGGCATCTGCCGGTCATAGAGAGCGGCAGGTGTTAATGAGTATAGTTCCTGGATTAGCTTGTTGATAATGGGGGTAAAGTTTAGGGCATACAGATCGAGTGTGGTACGGGGAATTTGGATGCCTAGGTAAGAGATTGCACGCACCCTGGGTTGGAGTTTGTGGGTTGAGATGACATTCAAGAGTCCATGT
>NW_017320234.1:0-410 GCF_000935625.1 Nanorana parkeri
GAAAGTAACTGTTTTGGGAGACATTAAATTGGTGGGTAAAGATACTCTTTCACTGGACATCTGGTAGCCCTTCAGCGCCATACTCCATCCTACCGGTAACCCAAGCTGTCCATACATACACCACCCTACTCTCCGCTATTGTATGCTTTTGTCTCACCATCTCCCCCTCTCCATCTATGACCACCAGGTGAGCATTCCGATATTCACAGTCTTCCTTGATATTGTATAGATAATTCATGTGCTGCCATCTTGTGGTCATTCTGGTTATTGCGCCATGTTTTTCTGTGTTGCCTCCCATCTATGATGTATTCCCCCTTTCTTCATGCGTAGTCGTTTTAATGGCTTCAAGATGTCTGACAGTGACATGATCACATGTTAATATGCATTGCATGCTTGGAAACATTACTATC
>NW_017320235.1:0-410 GCF_000935625.1 Nanorana parkeri
AAACAGAACCCATTCATAAAAACATCCGTAATGAAATGATATAAGAAGTCAGATTTATACATGCAATTCTATATGAGAAATTAGTGGATTGTAATTCATAATTCTAGGTCGAATATTTCCATTATACAAAATCAATTGTATAAAGGCCATATTAGATAGCAAAAACCTAAATCGAACAATCAGCCAATCCATCAGAGTAATAGCTTAAAAAGGGTAACATTTCGTTTAAAAAGTATTCATTTAAAAAACGTCATTAGATATCAGATCATATATTAGCTTAATAGCTTAAATAAATAACATTTCGTTTAAAAATCATTGGGTATTCATTAAGAAAAAAACGTCATTGGGTATCGGATCATATATTAGTTCAAAATGTGCAGTTAGATTACTAATCAGAACGGAACCCATTC
>NW_017320236.1:0-410 GCF_000935625.1 Nanorana parkeri
ACTAACATTGCACTACAGCGCCATCTACAGCTCATAAGACAAAGTACATCAGTATATGCCGTTGTATTTCCAACAAGAACATCCATCAAGGTTTATATTTTTCCACCATTTTATGTCCTGGTGACACATTGGAAACTCCTCCTATGGCGATACAAATGACCACAAAATGGTTCTCGCTACACAAATAAAAGTTCGTCTTTTACTTTTTGTGTCCTTGCTAGAGGGATTTTTTGCACTTTCTATCCCAGTGACACAACATGAAGTGATGGAAAATTGTTCATCAGTAGCTCAGAAGACAATGTCAAGAAAACACTATAGCTGAAATTCTATGTCAGCACCACCAGTACAATTCAAATTTATTTGAGATGTCTCAGATCTGGAATTAGGCGATGAAGGCACAATAAAAAAAA
>NW_017320237.1:0-409 GCF_000935625.1 Nanorana parkeri
GGGAGGAAAATGCCTTTCCCTGAGATCACAGATGAGATTTCACAGCAATGCTCTGCTGATGTAACCTACCCAGGATGCAGTGCTTGGGCACATTACATCACTAACGTCAGAGAGGACCAGGAAGCAAAAAATATGTTTGTTTAATGAATGCAAGATCATTTTATTTCAGCATACAGATGTGATTTATAGTGAAAGGTCCACTTAAATTCCAAAATAAGCAGCAGCAATAAAATGGCAAAAAATACAATCATTTCTTATTGCTAAACTTGTGCTGGGTCAGTTACTCCAGTATGGAAAAGCATGATTGTCAAACAACCAGCATTCTGAGTAAGGTTAGCAATGGCAGCCTATATATTACTCCAATCTTACTATCTAGAGGCAGCTGTACCCGCCCCCTCCCCCGTCTGTT
>NW_017320238.1:0-409 GCF_000935625.1 Nanorana parkeri
AACTTTTCCACTGACTCTGTCTTATCTTGGGTAACATTCTGTGCACTCGTGGCTCGGTCGGCCAGTCTTTCCCAAACGCTCAATTGTTCGCAGATTTCCACACCAGAAATAAAAGAATTGTCATCAACAATCCTTGCAGTTTGTAAACTCCATTCCATTATTGGCCAGTAGGCATCTCCCCCCTGTGCAGGCCCCACCTGTGGGAGAACTAGCATTGGTTATACACAAATACAGTCGGTCCTCCCTGCTCTATCCAAGTTTCTTCAACCTTATCACATACTCGCCCCCCTCTCTCCGCCACCAACTCACATGCCAAAACACCCTTTGCTGGTCTCGTCAGCTTCTGTCCCATCTTCTCTGTCTCTCTGTCTGGTTCTCCTAACAAAAGCCAGAGACCTCTCACTCGTTC
>NW_017320239.1:0-409 GCF_000935625.1 Nanorana parkeri
TGCTGTGTGCAGGCTGGGTTATGGCTGCAAGGGTGGAAATGAAGGCTCATACATTGAAATGAAGAAGCAAGTCTGATTTTGTAAAGCTGATAATGCAGAGTGCACACACAGGGCTGCATCAGCAGGTTGAAACTTTGCAGGGATGATACTGCAGGGGTGCACAAAGAAATGCAGCAGCAGGTTTGAATAATGCAGACCTCACATAGGGTATGATTGCATAATGGATCACCCAGAGAGCTTACACTGGGAATTGCTTGAAGAGATGAGAGTGCTGAGAACACACACAAGTCAGCAGCAGTGGATTAGATCGTGCTGAGTCTCACAGGAATATTGGCCTATCACAGATGAGGAGTGACACAAGGTGAAACTCCATGGGTGCTGATTCGTTCTCAAGGAGGAAAGGAGAGAG
>NW_017320240.1:0-409 GCF_000935625.1 Nanorana parkeri
ACCCGCTGTGCCCGTCCCCTGTCAGTCTAGGCCCATCTCCCATTGTGGCATTCCTCCATCTTGTAGCCTATTATGTGCCCCCAGTGTATGCAGTAGGGATGCCAGTGTTTGGGCCAGTACTCGTATTCGCTCGATTACTCCGATACTTACCCCCGATAGCGGAACTTCTGGTCAGAGGGAGATTTCCTCCAACCGCCAGTGCCGTGAGGGAACATGGAGCCGGGTCGATGCTGATTGGCCGGGAAGCCGGCTTCATGCTCCCGGAAGTATCAGTATCGGTACATCCCTACCATCCCGCACCCTTCCTCCATCACAGGGCCGTCCTGTTACCTTTGCCTGTCTCTCTATAAGATATAATGTTCCCTACACCAGGACACGGGATGTGATTGTACAGGACACGGGATGTGAT
>NW_017320241.1:0-409 GCF_000935625.1 Nanorana parkeri
ATTCTTCCACAGCAGCAAGTTTTGATTAATATTATTATTTTATAGAATTTTGTGTTTAATAATTACAGTAGAAAAATATATTTATATATAATTTTTATTTTCCTCATTTTTTTACACTTTTTAATTTTTTTATTTTATTACACTTTGTAAAAAATAAATAAAAAAAGTGGATTAAAAAAAAAAACAAACTTTTTTTTGTCAGTTTATATCAAGCAGTCATCATGACTGCTTGATAAATTAACTTTTAAAAATTTCTTTTGGCTATTAGGCCGCTCCAAACTTAGGAACATCCCATAATAACCTTAGAGACTGATCCTGACAGCGTCTCAGTATCCGATCTCACTAAGGTCCGGTTCACACCTGGGACCTAGGAACGCGCTGTAAAACGCTCAACATGTGAAAACCAATG
>NW_017320242.1:0-409 GCF_000935625.1 Nanorana parkeri
AAAATAAGACACTGTCTTATATTTTTTTTGGCACAAAAAAAACACACTAGGTTATTTTCGGGGTAGGTCTTATTTTTTTTTTTAATGTATAACAATCCAAAGTTAATGCAAATCCAAATTAAATAATCCAAAATGGCAAAGTTAAGAATAGGGTGATCAGGGCAATCAGGGGTGCCATACCTTTCCAAGAGCGCTTTCACTATAGATTACTCACAGGCGGATTGCATTTGGTATAAATCCGCCTGTGACAGGAGTCGACGCTATAGAGGAAACATCAGCTTATGCGGCTCTGCTCCCTGTGCTGCCGCCTTGCTTCCTCTAGTACTGGCTTCATTGGCACTGCTGATTCTCTCCCGCGCCTCTTCAGGTTCCCCTTATGCCACCACCGGCCCTGGCAATGGTCACAACT
>NW_017320243.1:0-409 GCF_000935625.1 Nanorana parkeri
ATATTTTGAGTCTCCGACCCTCCTTACTAGCTGTACTTTGACAATAAAAAATACACAGTGTTTAGAGCGCACTCCTGTAATACAAACACAGGTGGGAAATTGATCTACTAGGGGATGGTGTGCAAAAGCTCCTCAATACAGGGGGAGGGACCCTGTATACCACAATTCTAGACAAAACAAAAACACTTTTCTTGAGGAGCGCTCCTCAAGAAAAGTGTTTTAGCTGTACTTTGAGCTGATCCCCTCAGATCATCTCACTTCTTTTTCTTGAGTCTAGTTTAAGCAGCTGGGGGTTGTTCTCTCTTTTGAGAGTCATCAAATAATTAATATACCCAATTAAGGGGCTAATAAACTTTGAAAACTTTGGGTCTGGGTTTTTGCCCCTTTTTTCCTATCTATTTTCCCCACT
>NW_017320244.1:0-409 GCF_000935625.1 Nanorana parkeri
ACCTCATCTTTTATATTTCATTTAAAAAATTGGTATTTTGTCGTGTTTTGGGGCATTTTATTAAATTTATCACAAAATTTTGGGGTTTAATAAGGAGTTGCGCTAATATTGCGCAACATAAAAATTTGCAACTATCACCATTATATTGCATAGGGTCTTGGCATTCAGAAAATATATAATGTGTGGGGGTTTTAAGTAATTTTCAGGCCTAAAATGTGGAATATAACATGGGTGCAAAAAATGAAAAAAAGACCTCAGTCATGAAGGGGTTAACACAGCAAAGCATCCTGGACTTTCAAATTAGGACTACAGCCAGCAGTTGGAGCTCTGGACTCTCTTTTCTCTATGTTTTACCCAGCTAACATTAAAGTGACATTAAAGTCAAAAGGTCCCCACACACACACACACA
>NW_017320245.1:0-409 GCF_000935625.1 Nanorana parkeri
CCCTTTTTTGACTGTCTTCATTGCAGCAAGAACCATAAGAGCAAATGGGGATGGCAGTTTCATAGTCATACGTCTGATGTGCTTCTTGCCTACTCCTTACTGTTGTCTAGTAAGGCCACCCATTGTGACCAGTTGTAGCCATTTGCATGCTGAGTTTTTAGGGGGATGCTGAAGCACAATGAAGATCATTAAAAATATACGAGAATGCGCCTGGAATAACTTGCTGAAACTCCAGGCAAATATCTAAATACACAGATGATATCCTATATGGGAGCTGTATTATGTGCCCAATGGTTTGTATATCTGTCCATCTAGGTTTGAGGTTTGCACAGCTACATTGAGTGATCTGATTTTCACTTAATCTTGATCTTCACTATAAGCTGAACTCCGGGCATACCTCTTATACACA
>NW_017320246.1:0-409 GCF_000935625.1 Nanorana parkeri
CGTGGCTACGGTGCCATTCACTTCAACGCCCCCTCCTGCCCCGCGAAAAAGTGAGCCTGCCACAATGCGACGCAGTGCGTCCCGGCCAGAACGCACTGCAACTGGTGTGAACGTAACCCTTAATCTGCAACTCCAACACAGGCTGACAATGAGCAGGAAGGTGACCGCGTCCGCAATGGCCAGCTGAGGGCCCGCCAGGGCCACTATAGCTCTGCTTGTTAGCCCCGCCCCCCCAGCAGCAGGTCACCGCACCGCCCCATGACCTTGGTGAATGCAATATGCCCAGTGGCTGTATTAACCAATCATTGTCCGTGCCACAGGGCTCCCTACACCGCCAGGAGTCCCAGAACACCCACAACAGGGCCACAGCACCGCCCTCTACGGGGCCCCCACACTGCCAGCCCAGCAC
>NW_017320247.1:0-409 GCF_000935625.1 Nanorana parkeri
CCTTCCTACCACGGGGCATCTCACACAGTTACATAGCATCACCCAGCATCCTTAACATCATACGGTACACCTGAAACAGCTAGACAGGGTTCATCTGCATTATGGCTATATCTGGATATGGAAATATCCTATCTAACTGGTGGGACACTGATAACAAATAGTTCTCAACAAACTCAGTTGCCAGATGAGGAAAGGTGCGCACCTCTATGCATCCATCTCGTCCATATGTTCTGGAATTTAGCATTGGCATCACGATGTTGAAATACCACTCGTTCAAAAGCTATCAGTCGGTCAAGCTCTGCTATCCACATGTCTATGGTGGGGACCGTCGAGGAGATCCAGTGAAGCGCAATCACCCTACGCGCTGCAACAGGGCCCTGGATACAGCAATCAGGGTCAAGTCATCCCA
>NW_017320248.1:0-409 GCF_000935625.1 Nanorana parkeri
CCTGTTGCACGTCTTCCAGTTGTATGTTTTTCTATATGATCCAGTCATGAGGTTTTACCACAATGTTATGTAATAAACAGAGCTAACATACCTGTGCAAAGACTTGTCCGATACAAGAACGCGGCCCAAGCGAGAACGGGAAGTAACAAAAGTATGGCCTGTTTGGGAAAATAACCATCACATCATACGCCAAACATTACAGCAGAGAAATGTAATTACTACAGGAAAGTAAATGATGTACAGGAGGTAACGGGAGACAAGGAAATTCAAGAGCGAATCCCCTACACACATATATATAGTCCTAGGATCTAGAAAGTTGTGAACATAAGGCTAAAAGGCTGTTTGATCCTATTTCAATGATCAGTGATATATGGATGATATTGATGTCTGATATGTTGGCTGTCTATAC
>NW_017320249.1:0-409 GCF_000935625.1 Nanorana parkeri
CCAGGAACGATCACTGGGATATAATAGAAGGACTCGGAGGAGGACAATGTCTGAATGTTTGGCATGTGAGTATTAATCACATTTACTCAGAACTCTTCATCCAGATAACAGACAGACGTTGAGGAGCTGCAGATCATTCTGATACAGGAAGTCAGTCAGAGGATGATAAGCTGTGATATAATCAGACTCTGCATGTGATCAGACCGTCCACTGACTCACAAGTGGCTTCTGTAACCATACTGATACCACTCTCAGGGGCCAGAATACACCAGTCACTAACCTGCTGTCATTTAAATCCCAGTCACTGTACTGGGTGCAGTTATGGAGCCCCTGGGGCCTCAGGCAGTTACCTTTACAGCTTGTATAGAGGCAGATTACATTTCCTTCTCTGGAGTCTATACCTCTTATA
>NW_017320250.1:0-409 GCF_000935625.1 Nanorana parkeri
AAATGAACTGCACCAATAAGCAAACTAACAGCTACAAGGCATTAGAATGTACACCCAGTGTGTATACTTGAAACATGAATAGCTAAATGTGCCCAGCTTATTCATTGTTTGGACTATGTCTCTCTTTCTCCTTGTCTCTCTTTCTCCTTGTAGTGATGCATATAGGTTTCTTACACTTTCCAGAAGTAGACACTATTCTCAGGTTTACAGGGTCAAGTGTTGATTTGTTAAAACCATGATGGAAATTATTATAAGTTTTAGCCAATACCCTTGCCTCTGTTATAACTGCCTTTACTTTGTCCCCCACTTGCACTCCAACTCTCTCAGGGTAGCAACCACAACACCTCAGGACTCAGACTCCTCCCATGATGCCTCATAACCCTAACTGAATACCATGCTTCAACTTGCT
>NW_017320251.1:0-409 GCF_000935625.1 Nanorana parkeri
AGTCCTCGGGACACGAGGTGCAAGGGAAGCCTCCTTAAACATTCAGTCTGCAACCAGGTACGTGACAGCTTTATTGCTGTCTGTCTCCCCGTAGGAGGGGTTTTCCTTTCTTCCTGTCTTGGTGGCACAAGTGGAGGGTAATCTCCCTAATATAATACCCAAAAACATAACCCTTCAATAATATACAAAACTGTGCAAAAACAGGTTTGGCTGTACTTTTATTTTAAGTGTGTTATAGTTATTAGACTGTAATTCCAGCAAAATGTTTCATTTGAATAAACGGGGGAAGACTTGGAGCCCTTGCCAGGTTAATGGGAAAACCCTTCAACGGGGATCCAGACAACAACAAAAAATAATAGAGTGAGGAAGGGTCAGAACTTCGGACAATGTTTTTATTGGTGCTTGTGCC
>NW_017320252.1:0-409 GCF_000935625.1 Nanorana parkeri
CACGCGCTTCTCTCTCTCTCTTCCAGGTTCCGGTGGAGTTCTGCAGGTACATTGTGGGCAGTATCCTCAGCGAAGGCGACGAGAAGCCCCTCCCAGATCACGTCCGGATATTCCGCAAACACGGCTTCAAGTTCTGCGTCCTGCCGGAGGTCAGCCACGCGGTGATGGCCACGTTCCCGTACACCACGCCGTTCTCCATACAGCTCGCCACCACGCGGGTGCACCCGGCACTGGAGCGCTACGTTAAGGTAACCACGGCAACCGGTCACTCCTTCACTTCTGTTCCAGAGATGGAGAGATCGCCGACTTTAGGATCTGTGGTTCCTCCCTCGGGGGGGGTGTGACACCAACACCCGTATATTGTGAGGTTGACCTCCGTCCTCCCCTTCAGTCTTCTATCTGACCTCCG
>NW_017320253.1:0-408 GCF_000935625.1 Nanorana parkeri
CTTGCCTAGGGCAGCACAAAACCAAAATACACCACTGATCAGACCCCTAAAGCTACAGCTCTTAGGCATTCCAGCCGACAGACGCAATCTGATGTCATCACATACAATGCAGGATCAATAGTCCTGCACAGAACAGTGAGGGCCCACCCACAACCTGGAGTGTCAGAAAGAAGGAGTGAGCACTGGAAGCCTGCTGGAGCGAGGAATAATGTGTATTGCAGCTTATTCGTATACCAATAGACTTATCGAACATTTAACCCTTTCAGTGTGAGGGCCCCTCATTGCAAGGGTATTTCTTTTTATAATTCTCAGAGTTTAGCTTTAAATCATAACATTATGCACAGTTCTATGCCATCTGCTACAGCAAGGGTGGGCAAACTCCGGCCCTCCATCTGTTGTGGAACTACA
>NW_017320254.1:0-408 GCF_000935625.1 Nanorana parkeri
AGTAAATACATAACAGTTTCAGCATGTCTGTATGTTTAAAAATGAGAAAGCTGACTAGGTGAAGGTGGAGAGAAAGATAAAAAAAAAAGTTTAGGTCTGATGGGTTAAGGGGTACAAGATGGGGAGGGTTCGGGGTGGATGAGTGCCTTGGAACTTTGACCAGGGTCCTGTTATCAAAGAGCCAGTGATATGTTCATATATCTATCAATCGGTGGTTGAAACCCTGTAGGAAATGGGTGATCCATGGGTCCCAAGTCTCCTTGAATTTGGTCATGGTGTCTGTGAGTTGGGCTGCCAGTTTTTTGTTTGAGTTTGTCCAGGGGAGTCTAGCTTTGACTATAGACAGTACGAGTTTGTTTTTTTTTTGTTTTTTAAATCAGATAGTTTTTTTATTAAACAATTTTTATA
>NW_017320255.1:0-408 GCF_000935625.1 Nanorana parkeri
GTGATCTCCCAAATGCATTGGGGCCCACTTTCACATTCTCATCATATGACTCATAATGCTATGTGACAAGGCGTACACACGTAAGTTGAACAAAGAACTGTCAAAGATCCCAAAGTAGCTTTTATTTTTTTATTAGTAGTATTAGGGGTAGATTCACACCCATGCATGGGTAATGCTTAACTGAAAAGTATAAGGGGCTCTTTTTTAATGAGCATGTGTTATTCTTTATGCATAGATCAGCTAATCCTGCCCCAGGGCTGGATGAACCATTAAGCCAGGGGCTGACTGGCAACTTTTAGCCCAGGGGGCAAGTACAACCCAGAGGCCCATGGTGCGGCAACTTGACCCCCCTCCCTTTTTGCCCCTTCCCCGCCTTCTCCCTGCCCGTCTGCCACTTTTGCCATCCAT
>NW_017320256.1:0-408 GCF_000935625.1 Nanorana parkeri
AGTCACCCTTCACAAGGAGAGAGCAGCAGTGACCGGTCTTGCACAAAAGAAAAAGTACATTGTACAGGAGTTATTTCATGCTGGATTGCTGCACAGATCTGGAAGAAATACACAAAGGACACCAAGATTTAAGGAAGGATTCACATGGCCCGGAATTCAACTTTAAATAGAAGATAATGCCATTAAAGGAGAACAGCACTATAGTGTATATATTGCCAAAACCTTTGGCCCAATGTAACCCTGTCAAACGAAAACCCCAAACTAAATCCCAGACCATAGCTCCTTCAGAATGGTGCTCCAGTTAGTGGTTCTTCCTGCCAACCTCTATGTCATTACTGAGTCCTGTAATGATGTGGAAGTTGATGGGAGGAACCAATGTGTGAGCTGTGAAGCCCCAAGGAGGACCAC
>NW_017320257.1:0-408 GCF_000935625.1 Nanorana parkeri
ACTAAACCTAGGTTCACTAAAGCACGCATACATGCCCTTAGATCAAACTCCGGTATAGTCTCCACAGATCCTAAACACATTAATTCTATCCTAGAAAAGTTCTATGCCAAGCTGTACTCAGCTTCCTCTGTGGATATGGCTCTGGGAGATAAATTCCTGACTTCGATACCCCTCCCTCAAATAACGGAAGAGGATCTCTTAGAATTAAATGCAGATATTTCGCAAGATGAGATACTAAACGTCCTTAAATCGGCGGCAAATGGCAAATCCCCAGGTCCTGACGGTTATACCATCGAATTTTACAAAATCCTGAAGGAGGAGATTACACCCACCCTACAGGGAGTCTTCAATTCTATATGGAGGGGATGGACATATTTGCAAACGGGACAGGAGGCATATATTACGGTG
>NW_017320258.1:0-408 GCF_000935625.1 Nanorana parkeri
CGATCCTCCGTGCCGATCCTCCGTGCCGATCCTCCATGCTGGCCTCCAGCAGCCTCCTATGAACACGTAAGCACTGATAAGAGGAATGTCACGCGGAGTCCCGTCCTGACTGAGAGCCGAAATAACAGACGTGACGCAGAATTTATATATAGACTCCGCGACACGGGACCGTCAGGAACATTCCTGAGAGAAGAGCGACTGGACACAGAGACACCGGAGAGGACATACACGGGACACGGTAACCACACAACACGCAACGGGCCTCGCTTCACATGTGGAGAAACACCGGACTCCATCCAATCTATATTACATATTACATGTACCCCACTCCGTCCATTGCATGTTACATACCGGACTCCGTCCATTGCATGTTACATACCGGACTCCGTCCATTCCATGTTACATACC
>NW_017320259.1:0-408 GCF_000935625.1 Nanorana parkeri
ACATGCCAGGGATGTCCTCTATCCCCACTCCTATTTAACCTGGCCATTGAACCCCTGTCCAGATCACTAGTAGCATCAGACCTGTACTCAGGAATTCGTCTGGGTCCGCATGATGTAAAACTAACTTTGTTGGCAGATGACATACTTATATTCCTCTCTAACCCATCCTCTCAAATTCCAAACATACTTAACTATATAAACTTATTTGGGTCCTTCTCTGGACTAAAAATCAATTTTGATAAATGTGAATTGCTCCCCCTAGATACTGCACAATCAATCGATATGACAGTGTGGCCTGACAGATTCAAGATACAAATAAACAGACACTCCATCCGTCATTTGGGTATTCAAATCCCACGTTTAGCAACGGATCTCTATACCTTGAATTATTCCCCCATTTTCAAAAAA
>NW_017320260.1:0-408 GCF_000935625.1 Nanorana parkeri
AATGTTTAGGTTGGTGGTATGTGTCAAAGTAACATCCACATAAATGTCAGGACCCAAGGTTTCCCAGAAAAACATTGCTCAAAGCATCACACTGCCTCCGCTGGCTTGACTTCTTCCCATAATGTATCTTGGTGCCGTCTCATCCCGAGGTAAGCAACACACACGGACCTGGCCATCCACATGATTAAAAGAAAATGTGATTCATTAGACCAAGCCACCTTCTTCCATTGTTATGTGGTTCAGCTCTCCTGCTCACATGCCCATTGTAGGCACTTTTGGTGGTGGACTTGGGTCAGCATGGGCACCCTGACCAGTTTGGGGTTACACAATGCACTGTGTGTTCAGACACCTTTCTGTCAGAACCAATATTAACGTTTTCAGCAATTTGAGCTACAGTAGCTCTTCTAT
>NW_017320261.1:0-408 GCF_000935625.1 Nanorana parkeri
GACCTGTGACAGTCTCATTGTCACCGGCTAGAACTATGAGGAGGAGTGAAAAGCCCTCGCCTCATAGTTCTCCTTTAATGGCCGGAGGACCAAGTATCCGCCTGGCCTTGTATACAATGTTACACAGACACTACACGCGCGACGCACTGATATTCCCTCTGCACGGCCTCACCACCATTCTCCTTCCTCCCACATGCACAAAATTGGGGGAAATTGCCGATTTCACCGTCTAGGAAACAAATTGGCAATTTCCCCGAGTCACATTGCAGCTCTGGGCTGAGATCCCCGGGGGGGAAAAAAAAATCAGCCAAGTCCATCTTCCCGGTATTTATAGAACACTGACAATGTACACAGCACTTTACACCCTATATACATCCGCCCCTGAGCCCAAGGAGCTTACAATCTAAA
>NW_017320262.1:0-408 GCF_000935625.1 Nanorana parkeri
AAATAAATAGTTTCATGGTTTGTCCTGCTAATCCAATGGCTTCAGCACTTTGTAAGTCACTGGCTTGAGAACAAGGTTTCAGAATTACTTTCTGACTTCACTTTCTTCATCTGGATGCTTCACTCCAGGTGAGTGGTGCAAAGTATTGAAACCGAAGACAATCAGGCAACCCGAATTACCAGAAAAGAGTTTAGCAGTGATAGTCTACACATTTCTTTCATGAAAGGTTTCTTTGAAATTATAATTAGGGATGCCCTGATACCATTGTGTCCAGACCGAGTACGAGTACGGAAATTTTTCCTCGAGTACTCGCCGGTACCAATTACTGATACCTTTTTTTTCTGTGTCATGTGACACTAAGGATGGTGAGGGTCTCAGGAGGGGGAGATGTGCGAAGGGTCTCAGGAG
>NW_017320263.1:0-408 GCF_000935625.1 Nanorana parkeri
ATCACCAAGATGGCCGCCGGCAGGCGTCAATAAGACGACCATGCAGGCGCGATGACGGCGGGGTATCATCCGTTCTCCGCTCCTGGTGTCACCCAGCCTTGAGATCTGTGTGCATTTATTTTATTTTTTTAAATGTTTTGAAATTGGTCCCGCACGGTCCAAGTTCACCTTTAAGCAGTGCAGGCCTTTGCCTGAAGGGAGACAGCAGCTGACGGCCAGTCTCTAGGTTAGCACCGCACACGTGTCATATATCTTTCTCTTTCCCTTGTCAAAAAGAAAAGAATTTCAGGAATGTCAAAATCCCAAACTGATCTCAGAAGACGTGTGTGTGTGTGTGAGAGCAAAGTGTATATTCCAGAAGTGCTCTGACTGGTTACATAATTAGAAATTAAAATCTTATCATTTAAT
>NW_017320264.1:0-408 GCF_000935625.1 Nanorana parkeri
TTTATCCACAAAATCTGTAGGGAAGCCCGTCTGAAGCAGAGGCCCGCAAGAAAGGCCACCCAATGCGATCAAAGGCTTTCTCGGCGTCCACCGAGAATAAACAAAAGGGGATTCCATGTGTTTGAGCATAATGCATCAGGGTGATTGTTCGCCTAATACTATCTTTAGCCCCCCGTGCGGGTACAAACCCCACTTGTTCCTTATGAATCAGGTTAGGGATGAAAGATGTCAACCTGTTAGCTAGGATTTTCGCGTAGACTTTAACATCGACATTGATTAATGAAATGGGGCGATAGTTATTGCAATGTGTCGGGTCCTTACCCGGTTTGGGCAAAACAGAATTTAGTTGTGAACCCATCTGGCCCCCGGCTTTTGCCCGAGGGGAGAGACTTAAGTGTAGCAAGGACT
>NW_017320265.1:0-408 GCF_000935625.1 Nanorana parkeri
TGGGAGTTTTATCATGTGTGTCAAACCCGTTTCCCTCCTGTATACTGAGTGTATACTGAGGAGAAAAAAGCGGTCAGCACCTCGGCCCTCTCCTTGTCGTTTGTGACTAGCTTCCCGCTTTCATCCTTTATTGGGCCTATCTGCTCCTTTCTCACCTTTTTACTGTTAATATATTGGTAAAATTTTTGGGGGTTCTTTTTACTATCTGCGGCGATATGCTTTTCGCACTCAGTTTTAGCTGCCCGGATTTCTAGTTTGCATTTTTTGTTACATTCTTTGTAGTTAAGGAACGCCAATGCCGTCCCCTCCGTCTTATATTTTATAAATGCCGCTATCTTGTCCTTGACGTGTTGTCTTACAGTTTTAATAAACCATATTGGTTTACTCTTTGATCTTTTATTTTTGCTC
>NW_017320266.1:0-408 GCF_000935625.1 Nanorana parkeri
AAGTTTGATTTGTATGAGGTGACAGGAGAGATGTGGTGTAGGAAGAAAAATATGATGGATGTAGTGAGAGCGAAGGATGTAATGGAGAGTGTGAGAGGGTTGCGAGAGAAAGAATGTGAATTAATGTGGAAGAATGTGTGTATGAAAGATTTAATAAACAAGCAGAAGGACATAGCCTGGATGGCAGTGTGGCGGATCCTGCCGACCAAGGAGTTTCTTTATAGAAGGGGGTTGGGGAGAAGTGAGAGGTGTCCTAGGGAAGGATGTGGGGGTATCGAGAATGTAGAGCATGTCTTTTGGACGTGTCGTTTTGCAAAACGAGTTTGGAGGAGTTTTAGAAAGTTTATAATGGGTTTGACAGGGGTGCATAGTGTGTCGTTTGATATGATGATGTATGGATTTTGTGTG
>NW_017320267.1:0-408 GCF_000935625.1 Nanorana parkeri
GCTTCCAGAGGCTGTGTAGACAGGAAACCTTCTGGATCTACTGTCTAAACACCCTCGCCCCCAAGGGACTTAATGAGGAACTGGATATTTTAACCATCATCTAAACAGATACACCGGTCATACAGTGACAGATAAGGCTACATACGCCCCCACAAGATACACCCTAGTGCGATGACACACCTACACAGGCACTCATTTCACGTGTTCTGTGCCAACCTTATAAATCCATAGGATACCCATCATCGGCCAGGGCATACACAGCCGCCCACCCAAAAAATAAAGTTCTGACACCACGCTACATAGTGTGACGCAAAACATTTTTGCCTCAATTAATAACACACACCTGGAACCAATAAAATGTTTTTATTTTTCCTTTTAATCTTCTTTTAACTTCCATTCCAACATAAC
>NW_017320268.1:0-408 GCF_000935625.1 Nanorana parkeri
AAGCACAAGGATTAATGCTACTACTGAAGTGCTGGTGATCTACAAGTTTAATACACACGGCGCCATCCGTGACTATTACTGCGAGCACCATGGTTGTTCAGGTCCAATGGCTGTAGGAGTGCAGGGGACACATCCATATACTACATGCATTCAGTTACCAGTCTGCCAAAATCCCTCTTCTAGGAATGGTTTATTTGTGTGTGTTCTTAGATTCTTTGATTCGATCTGAATTGGACTGTCAGAATAATAGGGAGCATAGTGTGGATGAATATCTTTTGTATATATGTTGGATTGTACATCAGATTCAAGCAAAGTATTAGCTAAAATGATAATTGGTAACATTTTAAAGGAGAACTATGGGGTTCTGTCTTTTCTTTATTATTGCATTCCTTAGGCTAAATAAGTAAA
>NW_017320269.1:0-408 GCF_000935625.1 Nanorana parkeri
GCTTTCTTCATGACTTCTCTGCCTGGCTACCCTACTTTCTCTCCTTTGAATTGCCCACTATCATTGTTGGTGACTAACATTTCTACTAATCTTTACAACCCAGCTACCACTCAACTTCTCAACCTAACCTCTTCTTTAGACCTAACACAGTGGTCAGACACTCCTACTCACCCTGATGGCAACATACTAGATCATGGTTCTCCTCCTACCTATCCAAGCGCTCCTTTTCACCTACAAATGTAACTCCTTCTCTCCTCTTCCTCTTTCTTTAGGGTTCCCCCAAGGCTCTGTCCTTGGACCCCTTCCCTTTTTTATCTAGACCTTTTTCCTTGGTCAGTTGATGACCTTGCATGGCTTCCAATACCAACTCTATGCTGATGACACTCAAATATATCTTTCCACTCCACA
>NW_017320270.1:0-408 GCF_000935625.1 Nanorana parkeri
AGGATCGGTCCAAGCAGATGATCGCACAGACAACAGGGGAGTTCCTAATCGTAAGTCCCCTTTTTTATCTTTTTTCTTCTGTTGTGACATTGCCATAGACACCTAAACTCCACACTCTAAAGATCTAATAGTGTGCCTGACTCTGTCCTCATTTTATATATCCACTGGTCCCTTCGCCAGACCAAACTCACACACACGAACTTTGGTAGTTGCGCTCCTGATCTTTTGTTTTGTTTTGTGGTTGCTAATAGACAGGGTCCTCTCCCTGTAACAAGGAGATCTGCACACCTTCACACAACAGCCACCTGATTGAAGCCTGTCCACCCTACAGGAGTGCGCTTTATCTTTTGTGTTTTTTCATTTGTAGATAATTGAGGACAGAGTATGTTGACTATAGCCTCAATTATG
>NW_017320271.1:0-408 GCF_000935625.1 Nanorana parkeri
CATAAATAAATAAATAAATAAATAAATATATACAAATGCATTTTCTCAACTGTAGAGAATTTAGGAAAGTAAGTTTTATTCTATGCAGATTAGGCGATTCTGTACAGTATGTTCAGTTTACCTGGTTGTCTTCATTGATACAACTGAATAGAGTCATAGTCATGTAGTTCCCTGCATTGTAGGCAGAGACTAGTGTCAGTCTGACTATATTGGCATGCATTACCAGCCTGAACAGATCTAAAACATGGTACCTCGCTTTCCTTTGGTGGTGGTTCCCAAGTGCTGCAAGAGTACCCATCAATGAGACATTTGAGTCCCATTATATACTTGGGCTGCTCACTAGAAACAACTTTAGTTCTTTACTGCATTAGGTCTATTTTGTAGTACAGAAATAGATCAATATCCTTG
>NW_017320272.1:0-408 GCF_000935625.1 Nanorana parkeri
AGCATTTGTGTACATACATTTTAGTTTGGTGCTAGTGGTTTCCACTATTGCTTATTCCTGAAGTGCAACTAATTCCTTTATCTGACATTGGTATGGTTGATTAATTACTAACTGGATTGACCAAAGTGAGCCCTCTGTCCCCCTTATATTACAGCCCTCTATATTAATTGCCCCTGTAGCTCCTTGCTCTCTGTTTTTTATTCAAATTTGTATCCCCCCATATTCTAGTTTAAATGCTCCTCCAGTCATTTAACAATTTTTTCCCCCCAAAAGTGCTGCATCGTCCCCGTTTAGATGCAGCCCATCCCTACCGTAGAACAAGAAGTTAGCCCAGTGCTCCATAAACCCAAACATCAGTTTCATAGCCACTTGTTCAGTTCTTTTAACTCTCTCTGCCTCTCTGGTGTG
>NW_017320273.1:0-408 GCF_000935625.1 Nanorana parkeri
CCTGCCGCACGTGATCTAGACTGACTGCATTGCGGATGGCCTATAGCTCTTCCTCCCTTACTCGTATGGCCTCGCTGGCGTCCTGCAGCAGGTCGCTGGCGACACCACTTCAGGTCTCAAGATGTCCGGTCTTTTATGCATATACCGCTTTTGCGCCTCTTGTTTTAGCGTTGATTCGGGGGGGAGGGGTTGGTTATTTCTGTTTAAGTTTGTTATTTCAATATCTACCATTGGCTCTTCTATGGATGAATAGCTATAGATCACCAATATGCTGTAGTAATGCTGTAAGGTAATGTGTTGCCAAATGAACCAATTTGTACTTATTTCTTCTGGGTGGAATGTACTTCTATTTTCCCTCAATAAACATATTTGTGTTCAGAATCCATTTGCCATAAGGGCAAGTAACCC
>NW_017320274.1:0-407 GCF_000935625.1 Nanorana parkeri
CGGTAGCACTTAGGCAGAACTGTGCTTTCCAGGGCTTGAGGGTGGGGACCCACCAGCATAAACTAGCGTTATTCGCGGACGACCTGTTGCTCTTCGTGACTCATCCCCATATAGCCATGCCCACGATGCTGAGTGAATTCCAGCACTTTAGCTCCCTGAGTAACTTCCGGGTCAACCTCCCTAAATCAGAAATCCTCAATGTATCCCTGAGGGAAGCGGACCTACACCTCCCGACTACCAACTACCCCTACAGGTCGACCTGTACTCTGCCAACTTTCGTCCCCTACTGGAGAGAGTGACACAAGATCTTGCCACATACGACCGCAAGCTGGGCCGCATTAACACTCTAAAAATGGACATAGTTCTCAGGTTTCTTTATCTGTTCCAGACGTTGCCCATAAGTCTGC
>NW_017320275.1:0-407 GCF_000935625.1 Nanorana parkeri
AACCTCAAATACTATGTAACTATGTAACTATGTAATCCAGAGGCAGTTCATGGTCAGGGCAGGCAGCAGACGAAGTGCAATCCAGGGTCAGGACAGGCGGCAGATGATAGAGAAATCCAGGAACCGGCTAGGGTCAAGGCAGGCTACTACGTTAGACTCAATGTACAAGGCCTATAGTATGGGGCTGTTGTAGACAAAACTATCACAAGCCCAAATAGGGCACCAGAGGCACTGTGGCCAATTACCCCAGAGGAAGAGGAACAGATAGCACTGAGCTGCTGCATAGCAATGGGGATGCTTTGGCGAAGGGCACGCAATTGCCTGCCAATAGGAGCAGAGGGCATTGTCTCCAGAGTTTGGTTGCCCAATTATTTAATGCAGTTTGAAGTCCAGCTGTCCTTCCCCCC
>NW_017320276.1:0-407 GCF_000935625.1 Nanorana parkeri
ATAGTAATGTCCCAATGCTTTTCAATGGGAAAATTTCATTTGTTTTCCTATTCTGACATCGTTCGTGTCAGAATAAAGAAAAAAGGACACATCAGTGCTTCTCTCCTTGGCGGCCGGAAGCGGGAGACTCCCAGAGCGCCCGGGAGAGTTTTTTTTTTTGACAGCAGCAGAGCCGCCGGACAATAGGAAACTATTGGGCGGAGCTAGCTGTCACTGCTAGCTCCGCACAATCGTTTGCTATTTACTTTTTAAACTTTTTTCACTGTTTTTCTAATTCTGCTCGGTACCTCTGAGGGACCGAGCAGAACAGCCGAGCCGAATGCCGCTAGAGTAAGTAAATCACCCCCATGGTGTCTATAGACCCCATAGACACCATGGGGGTGATTTACTAACCTAAACACACACAC
>NW_017320277.1:0-407 GCF_000935625.1 Nanorana parkeri
CAGCCTTCTGCCATTCATTCAATCCAACATAATAGCAGTGCTGGCACTGGAACAGATTTACAAACAGATGCTGAGAAGCAACAAAACATTCCCATACCAATCGTATGCGACTGAGACTCCCAGGCAGAGAAATATGTCCAGTCTATACACTATATGGCCATTTTCGACTATGTGCATGAGGTCCATTTCTGGCACATCAGCAGTTATTTTTCTGTCTTTGCTCTTTGAAGAGATGACACATACGGATATGTGTGTGCATTGTAGAGACGTACTAAATATGTCATTTAGTGACATGACTTACACTTTATGAGCTCCCTATATTCACTTTCTCATGAGTCTCCAGGGATTGCCAAAAAACAGACAGATTAGGAGATAGCCAGATAGGTTGTGGTAGGGAGTTCCAGAGG
>NW_017320278.1:0-407 GCF_000935625.1 Nanorana parkeri
CAGTCTGTCCAATCCAGGAGCCAGCAGGATTTTTTTTTTTTTTAGGAGCTAGCTCCATTGACAACCATTAGAGAAAACTTCAAAATGTAGATGCCAACTGTAATTTTTAAGGAGTACAGGCTCCTGGGATTTCCAGGCCTGACATATGTTATGAAGCCATGTATAAGATCCTAGGAAGAAGCCATCCAGCAGGTGTGACCTGCATAGCCTCCTCAAAAGCCATTGCGGCTGCGTTCATTTATTTCATTATATAGCAGGACAAGGATTCTGCTACTGCTTACAAAGTGGAGTGAATGTAAGGCAGATGAGGGTATAAAAATGGAGCGTCGCAAGCAGGAAGCCACAAATACGAAAAGTGGAATATGCTTATTTCCACTACAATAGAATCATAATTACCAAGGATGTGA
>NW_017320279.1:0-407 GCF_000935625.1 Nanorana parkeri
TCTGTTCTATCAAAGTTTATGACTACGTTAGAATGTGTGACTGGTCACGTGGTCACACATTTTAAATTAATCCCGCCCAGTTTTTTGGCGGTGGAATGTGTGACCGCCAATAGGTCAATCATTCCAACACTTTGTCAGCTGTTCCAGGGCAGATCGGCATCACAAATGGTACCCCGTTTCCCCGAAAATAAGACCTAGTACTATTTTTGGGAATTGCAAAAATATAAGACTTACCCCGAAAATAAGACCTAGTTGTGACCATTCCCAGGGCCAGTGGTGGCATAAGGGGGAATTTGAAGAGCCGCAGGAGAGAATCAGCGGTATCAACGAAGCCAGCGTTAGGGGAATCGAGGCGGCATCACATGTAGCAGAGCCGCATAAACCGATGCCTCCTCTATAGCGCCGGC
>NW_017320280.1:0-407 GCF_000935625.1 Nanorana parkeri
GTGAAAAGTCTTAGTCATGCGGATCCCCCTTAAAAACCACTGTGGATAGGATTGCAAAACCCCCGCGACCAGCAACTCCCTAAAATAGTCCAAAAATTCAAGCGCCACCTCACATCATTTTGCACAAAGTAGACCCAAACCCCAGAAATGGATCACCTCTTGGATGACCTTATTCTTCCAAACCTTTCCCCGACTTTTCGGAATTCTCTGGAACAATCAAACACACAACAGGAAGTCCTGCTTGCAATCAAATATCTTCAACTATCCAAGAGACCCAGCCCCGATGGCTTCACGGCCAAATATAAAAAAAAAAAAATAAGCCGAGATCCTAGTCCCATATTTACTTGCAGCGCTCAATGCACTCTGGTCTATACCAGGCCTTCTTAAACTTTCTCCACTCGTGACCC
>NW_017320281.1:0-407 GCF_000935625.1 Nanorana parkeri
AATACTGAACCCTACGGACTAAGACTGGGGGGCCATCAGAGTCTATGTGCGAGTAGAGGCCGGAGCCCGAGGCTTCTGGTGTCTCTTCTCACCATCCTGTACTCAATCCCCGGACTCTCGGGGCCCCATATCAGTGACACTCTGAGGTTGGGTGTCCCCAGCATTCATTCTCTTTGTCTCCTCTCAGGACGTCATGCCGTCAGTCCCCCCCACAGCGGAATCGGCCTCCTGCCCCCATCTTGGAGACAAGCATGTGACCAATGGCGGCGCAGATCTGGGAGCCGAAAGGAAATGGATCCGACCCGACCTGCCGAGCAAATGTACCTGGCACCTGGGGGCGGAGCAGAGCGAGTCCCCCCATCACCACGCCCCCCTGTAAGTATGGCGGTGACACGGGCCCCCCTGTA
>NW_017320282.1:0-407 GCF_000935625.1 Nanorana parkeri
GGGGTACCCCTTTAAATAAGGGGACACTTATTGCGTAGAGAATGACAGGACTTGATAACAGTCTGTCCCACAACATGAAAAATTGACATTTGCTAGAGAATCACATCATTTGACAAAGAATTGCAGACCGAGAGCCAGAGATCTGCTGGACATGCAATAAACTTCTGGACCAGCAGCACAGCTTCCATATCCTTTTCTGTGTGTAAACAGACAACCATGAAACAAGTAATAAGAACTTATTTCATTTGGCATTGAGGGCACATCATCATATGTCATAACACATAGGAGAAATCATACTTACTATAGTTGACGGTCATTAAATAGTGTTTCCTCATATTCCTTAAATAAAGCCACAAACGTGAGTCAATTAGATCAGTGGTTCTCAACCTGTGTAACCTCAGGACCCA
>NW_017320283.1:0-407 GCF_000935625.1 Nanorana parkeri
CCTCCACTCTCTAAACCCCGGCTATTTATGTGCCTCCACCCCTCCGAATGCCACCGCCCTATAGCAGCGTGTGACATCATCAGGGGGTGTGCACATCAATTATCACATTAAGACTTCCACTCTGCTCAGTTGCTAGGCAACATCTAAACACCATATTTTAACGAGGAATCGGCTCAATAAAGCCCTCCTTTCTCTCAGAATAACTTTTTTATTCACATCACCTAATTATCCTATCTATATCGAATCCTATTCTATAAGCATCCGAAGTATCACAGCGCATTTGCATGCGCACATGGCTCCGCCGCATAAGCGGTCCACAGACGAACCCAGCACCCAAGGCAGATCCGGGACAAAGACGTGAGCGTCTATATTAATACACACATCTCTTTGATCATTGGATGTATCTT
>NW_017320284.1:0-407 GCF_000935625.1 Nanorana parkeri
CATCTAGGACTATGAGAACATGTGAATGCTAAGACTTAATTATGAACAATACAAGCGTGTTGGGGTTGTTGCTCTTTGCTTTTTATGTTATACCAGAATTAATCATGCAATTTTCTTTAGGTTATTATCATGTTTAGATATATTAGCACTTCACAAGGGTTGTTGGCTGTGGGTTTCACAGGTGGTTTGAGTTGGGAAAAATCTATCATATGATCAGTGCCCTTTTGTTAAAATAAAGGTGCAGCAACTCCGTGTTGGGCAGTTGCCACTGGAAGAAGTGTCACAATTGGAAGATTTCTCTCACGTCTTTTTCCGGTGAAACATTTAAATTAACTAATTTGTTTTGGCTTTAAATACACTTTAATATAAAGCCAAAGGAAATCTCACCGCTCCAATTCCTTAGCCAC
>NW_017320285.1:0-407 GCF_000935625.1 Nanorana parkeri
GTCTAATGCAAGTCAATGGACCTACATAAGATGTGATGACACCAGTGGTCCTTAGAATACCAGAGCCCAGGGGAGAAGAGGCTGTCTAGCAGCCTGGAGGGTAGACATGTGCGTTTTGTTTCATTCCGAATTGACATTCGTACGAATTTCCGAATGACAGAAATAATGAATCTGAATATCTGAATGTTTGATACCGAAATTCGAATACATTGGAAATGTTTCCTGAATGTTATTCGGAAAAGAACAAAGAAACGGGAGAGGTGTGTGTCATTCTGTAACAGCTCTCCGGCAATCTCTGCCTCTTTGCTGACATTCAGGACTCAAATTCCGAATGTCAACAAAGTATCAGAGAGATGTTACAGAATGTGGCCAAAATTTGCATTATGTATGGCCAGCTTAAGCAGCGC
>NW_017320286.1:0-407 GCF_000935625.1 Nanorana parkeri
CCATGATCTCGATATACTTAAAATCATTATATTGGTCTACAAAGTCACATGAAGTGGATAATAAAAATCTTACAGTGCATCTCCAGTCTAAGCTTTCTTTTGTACGCACAGTCTATAGGTGTACAACATATGTGGTGGTGGTGATGAATACTGGCCTAAAGTATATCTAAAACCAATATTTTTCCATTTTGGATAGAGTAAGGAGTGTTAAAACCACTGTCAGTTTTTTGTCATCTGTTGCTCATTTGGGAGATTTCGCTGCACTTCAGGCAGATTCACACCACAAAGAGTGCGTTCCAGAGTGTTCGGCGATCTGCACTGGACCGGAATGCAGGCACTAATGTGCCACGTTTTTGGGTGTGGGCGACCGCCAGGGCCGGCCTTAGGCCTTTAGGCGCCCTGTGCGA
>NW_017320287.1:0-407 GCF_000935625.1 Nanorana parkeri
TTCTTCTTGGCATTGACTCCACGAGATGTTGACAGGTGATGGGAGGAATCGGACACCATGCCTGATGAATAGCACAGTCCAGTTCTGCGAGATTTGATGGTTGTGGAACCAGCTGCCTGATGGCTCTTTCAACGTCGTCCCACAAATGCTCAATTGGATTGAGATCTGGTGATTGTGGGGGCCACCTAAGCAAGGTAAATTCTCCCTCACTCCTGCACAATACGAGCACTGTGGCATGGCGCATTGTCTTGTTGGAAGAAGCCATCTCCATTGGGATACGCCATCAACATGATAGGATGAACTTGGTCAGCAACTATACATTGGTATGTTGTGCTATTCAGACGTTGTTTCACGCAAATTAAGGGACCCAAATCATGCCAGGAAAACATGCCCTAAACCATAACACT
>NW_017320288.1:0-407 GCF_000935625.1 Nanorana parkeri
GGTCTGACTATGATGTTCTTATCCTTCTCCAGTTCTCTAATACCCTTAATTCAGATGTTGTGGGTGTCTAGATGGTTTCAATTTCAGTTTTTCCAAATCTCTGACTATCAAATTTCTAAATACTTCAATATATTTGGTGTTGTGAGGGGCTGGGCTAAATGTTGATTTGTTGGTCAGTGTGGTATGTCTGAATTCACTTTGAGTTTCCAAACTCTTGGGGGGTACTGGATTCCTTAGAAAATGTTTTTTTATACATAGTTTGCGAGTGAACTTATTCATGGAGATGTAGGTGTCAAACTTGCTAAGGGGCTTATTAGGTGCATATTTAAGCCCCTTGTCAAACATCTCTTCTTTACTAAGGATTGAAGAACTCAAATTAATAATACCTTCCCCTAAAACCTCTTTCT
>NW_017320289.1:0-407 GCF_000935625.1 Nanorana parkeri
CAATGTATTCCCGTAAGATGTCCTCAATCAAGTTTCTGTTGTAGTAACCCTAACCCTAACCCTTTGTATCTCCGTAAGATGTCTTCAATCAAGTATCTGTTGTAGTAACCCTAACCCTAACCCAATGTATCTCCGTAAGATGTCTTCAATCAAGTATCTGTTGTAGTAACCCTAACCCTAACCCAATGTATCTCCGTAAGATGTCTTCAATCAAGTATCTGTTGTAGTAACCCTAACCCACTAACTCAATGTATCTCCGTAAGGTGTCTTCATTCAAGTATCTGTTGTAGTAACCCTAACCCAATGTATTCCCGTAAGATGTCTTCAATCAAGTTTCTGTTGTAGTAACCCTAACCCAATGAATTCCCGTATGATGTCTTCAATCAAGTATCTGTTGTAGTAACCCT
>NW_017320290.1:0-407 GCF_000935625.1 Nanorana parkeri
CCCGTGTTATGGGGGAGGGGCCCCGTGTACGATGAGGGGCGCTCCTCTAATCCCTGTGGCGCGTGTCTTCTCGTTACAGATGTCTCTGCTGGAGGAGTTCGGCAGGATGGAGGATTCTGAATTCCTGGACTTCCTGTTGGAAGATTTGTTTCCTGTTGTTCCGGAAGCGTATGGAAAGGATTGGGGGATGGGAGACACGGAGGTGGGTCATGTGATGTGCGCGCCCCCCGATAAAGACGAGGTTCCCGAGCTTCCAATACCTTGTCCCACAATGTTAGATCTGACCCCTGACCTGCAGCGCCCCCCCAGTGGGGGTGAGTTGGTAGATCTGACCCCTGACCCGGAGCGCCCCAGTAGAGGTGACTTGTTGTTATGGAAATTCGCTTGGTTCAGCGCACAAATCCATG
>NW_017320291.1:0-407 GCF_000935625.1 Nanorana parkeri
TTGGGGTTTTATGAAATATAGCTGCACCCTGAATTCAAGGCTTGCTTTGCCCATGCAGTAGACTTTTTTTCCGAAAGGAAAGTTTGGAAAAATAATTATATTAGGGAATGTTTCACTTTGCTTGGGAATTTCCCCTTAACTTGGTGAATGAGGTGATGCTCTGCTTACTTCCATAATCCACTCATGTGCAGAAAAATAGTGTTTTTTTTATTTACATTTGCCTTGCACTTAATTGAGTATTCTTTATAAAGTGGATTTTCTCCACATTCACTAGGTTATACAATGTAAAACAAATGTCTGCATGCCTTCTAGATGATAAAACACTTTTAAAGGGACACTAAATTCAGAAGTTAAATCTTCAACATGCATTTAAGTACCTTAATAAAACTAAACCTTATTTGTGTATC
>NW_017320292.1:0-406 GCF_000935625.1 Nanorana parkeri
TACTAACACCCCATACACTGTACTAACACCCCATACATTGTGCTAACACCCCATACATTGTGCTAACACCCCATACACTGTACTAACATCCCATACATTGTACTAACCCCCCATACATTGTACTTACACCCCATACATTGTACTTACACCCCAGACATTGTACTAACACCCCGTACATAGTACTAACACCCCATACATTGTACTAACCCCCCATACACTGTACTAACACCTCATACACTGTACTAACACCCCATACACTGTACTAACACCCCATACATTGTGCTAACACCCCGTACACTGTACTAACATCCCATACATTGTACTAACACCCCATACATTGTACTTACACCCCATACATTGTACTTACACCCCAGACATTGTACTAACACCCCGTACATAGTACTAA
>NW_017320293.1:0-406 GCF_000935625.1 Nanorana parkeri
TGATCCCCCAACATGGAGCCCGAGTCCTCCTATACGGAGGCTGGCGTGATCCCAGCGATCCCCCTAATGAAGGCTCCTTATAGAGACCTCTCCATGGACACAGTTGCCCCCTAGTGGGGTGGACCCCAGATACAGAAACATGTCACGGCTCTCACCTTCTCCAGGCGCTGGAAGTACTCTCGGAGGAAGGCCATGGGTCTGTCGGGGCGCGATGTGCACAGCTGTACAATGCAGTCCTTCAGAAGCTGCTGAATGTTGTGTTTCTGCACATAATGCTCACACTCCCGGAGGCTGCGCTCCTCCTCGCTGCTGGTACTGCCGGAGGCCATGACGCTGCAACACAGGGGACACGGAGGTTACTGAGAGGAGGCCCAGACACAGGGAGGCCCAGACACAGGGAGGCCCA
>NW_017320294.1:0-406 GCF_000935625.1 Nanorana parkeri
GACACTAAACTTAGATTTAAAATCTTAAAAATACATTCAAGCACCTTAACTATTAAGAGAAATGTAGTCTTATTTGTGTATCACTCGGCTGTAGATCTTCACATCACCTCTGAATTGGTGCTGACACTGTCCTTTCTTCTGGAGGGTGGCTACTTTTGTTCCTCATGGTCCTTGTGTATGTTGTAAAGTAGCCGCTGCAAGCTCACTCCCATGATGAACTACAATTTCAATACAAATTAGTAAACTAGACATGACATTGACAAAGTAGCCACCCTCCAGAAGGAATGACAGTGTCAGCATCGATTCAGAGATGATTTGAGGATCTACAGCTGAGTGATACACAAATAAGTTGCATTTTAGTTTTTTAGTTAAGGTACTTGAATGTATTTTTAAGATTTAAAATCTG
>NW_017320295.1:0-406 GCF_000935625.1 Nanorana parkeri
AATCATCTCTGAATTCATGCTGATACTGACCTTCCTTCTGGTGGGTGGCTACTGTGTGTTGTGAAGTAGCCACTTCTCCAAGCTCCCTCCTGTGTTGGATTACAATCTGTTAGGGAACTAAGAAACCAGACAGAAGCTAAATTGCAGGGTAAAAATAAAAGGAGTTTACTGAAAATAACAGTGAACAAAAATGGCAAACAATGGAGGAAGTCTAGGACATAGTCTATGTCAAGCCAGAGGTCAGGTGCCAAAGCGGGTAGTCAGCTGAACCAGGTCAATAAACACTGAGAGCAGAATGAACGGAAACAATGGCCGGAGTCAGGAAACAGGAGATCAGTCAGTGAGAGCCAGGGTCATACACGGAGAACAGGAACAGCAGCAGAGCACTTGGTAGATCTGAACACAT
>NW_017320296.1:0-406 GCF_000935625.1 Nanorana parkeri
GTCTGGTAGTGTTAGGGGGACCCCAAAGTAAAAAAAAAAAAGCAAAGGGTTCCCTTCAAATTCATACCAGACCCCTTAGGTCTGGTGGGGATTTTAAGGTGTACCATAATGCCAAAAAAAAATAATAATGTGAAGTCCTCCCTAAAATTCCATACCAAACTGTTAATCCCAGCAGTGACCTGCCAGAGCAGAAAAGGAGAGGGATGAGCAAGCAAGATCTCTCAGATCTGCTCCTCTGCTGATAGAAGTCAGTTTGAAATAGCCAATAGCAAGCTTTGTTTATCTCTTGCATACAGTGAAATTTGACTGCTCAAATCTACAGCTGGTGGGCTGCTGGAAGATTTGGCGCAAGTACCTGGCACACTCATTGCTATACCATCATCCCTCTCAGTGGAGGCTGTTGACA
>NW_017320297.1:0-406 GCF_000935625.1 Nanorana parkeri
TTGTTCTTGCTAAATGAGGATGGTGATATGAAGGACCCTTCTCTCTTACGTCTGAAGCATGTATAGTTTAGTCTTGTAAACACTCTTAGTGCAGACTAGTTGTCAAGGTCTAATAATAAAAGGAATAAATATAATATGAAAAGGAAATAAATGAAAGGAAAGCCTAGGCTGTTGAGCTCTTATTCACTCAACACAACATTCCTAAGTCTTTGTAGAGTGGAGCTTTGTATGATGCTGGCTACAGTTGAGCGTGAGCTATGTATTTACTTTTTTGATTTTCCAACTCCTATATGAACCTACACACCAGTCACTGTGGCACTCTGAGTTGCTTTTGGAACAGTATGAATTTGAATATCTCCTTGTGAAGAAAATGGATAGTAAAAGCGAAAAAACAAACAAACAAAAA
>NW_017320298.1:0-406 GCF_000935625.1 Nanorana parkeri
CTGAGACATGTCTGCACTTTCAAAGCCCTGGATTACTCTCCAAAGATCTTGAATACCGGTATAGAGATTGTCAAATAACTTTTCTCATTGGGAATTCATGGACAACAAACACCAGATGAACTTAATCAATCAGATCCTCCGGTGAAGGTTACCCTGACGGAGATCAGCCAAGTTGAGGTAAAGTTACCTTCTAAACTCTACACAAACATCCACGGAGGATTCCCTATCTGCTTGCAGGATGGACCTTCCCTTCTTCTACATAATTGAGAGCTGTTGAAATTCAAGACAAATTTACCGGGGAAACTGAACACAGCTATCCAGTAAAGGCAACGATTTGTAAAATCTATCGTACTCAGCCGAGGTAGCAGTCATACCTCCTGATACCTGTGTTCCTCTTCAAACCCGC
>NW_017320299.1:0-406 GCF_000935625.1 Nanorana parkeri
TGCACTGTATCTATGGAGGAGCAGCATAGGATGCTTGCTTTTGATTTTTAAGAATAGAACACCTCCCCGTCTTCTTATCTCCATATCATGGGGGGGAAGTGTTCAGTGGTCCACAGAGGTTGTATGGACAGGTTTGATTACACTTCTTCAGTGTAGCACAGGCAAATGCATGCATGTATTGAAGTGATGTATTGTATGATGTATTGATGTATGTATGATGTATAGAATATGTTTTTTTAATATTTTGCCATGGCATACACTTCAAAGCTGAACTTGGGTTAGCCTTTAAAAATAAGTATTGTGTGATTCCACCCGCTTCCCCCCCCCCCTTCCCTTCCCTGGATAGTAAAGGTGCACATTTAGTCTAGTCGTGATGTAGATTAGAGTAGTGCCTACAATACGTAGG
>NW_017320300.1:0-206 GCF_000935625.1 Nanorana parkeri
CCTATGGGCGTTTTTTGCGATTTTTGCGGGCGCATGCAATTGTAAGGCTTGACATGTTATGTGTCTATTTACCCGACATGACCCTTACTTTTATGTTTTACTAAAAATATGGGTAAGAATAAATGTTTTATAACATAACGTAGGGAAACTTTTTTGTTTTTTTTTACATTTATGGTACTTTTTTAATTATATAGTAAAAAAAAATA
>NW_017320301.1:0-406 GCF_000935625.1 Nanorana parkeri
CTATGGGGAAAAGCCTTAACCCCATAGTTCTACTTTAATGTAAACCTAAGGGTAACGAAGAGGTATTAACCCCCTTCATGACTGAGGCCTTGTTTTCATTTTTTGCACCCATGTTATATTCCACATTTTAGGCCTGAAAATGACTTAAAACCCCCCAACATTATATATTTTCAGAATGCCAAGACCCTATAGAATAAAATGGTGGTAGTTGCAAAATTTTTATGTTGCACAATATTAGCGCAACTCCTTATTAAACCCCAACATTTAGTGAAAAATGTAATTAAATGCCCCAAAACACAACAAAACACCCATTTTTTTAATGACATATAAAAGATGAGGTTACAAGTACGAGTAAAATGATACCGAACATGCCCAGGTTACAAATTGCGTGCGTCCGTGAAACGGC
>NW_017320302.1:0-406 GCF_000935625.1 Nanorana parkeri
TATCTATCTACCTATACCAGGCTGTCGCTTTCACCCTCACCTGTTTCTATGTATTTATATACTGATATTTTACTGACTTGTAGTTAAGGTAAGGACTTTCTAGGACATTATAACACGTACCATGTATGCTCACCCAGTCTTTTTGAGGGCAGGTGGCCTTTTAGCTAATCGATCGGGATGTTGCCAGGAGCTCCCCGCCAGTGTCCAATCAATGTTCGGGAGAGGTTCGTTAGTTGATGTTAACTCCTGCCATCCCGGCAATTGTGGTACATTAATAGATAACATCTCACAAAATTGTGGTAATTCTTCTGGGACCCGCAATATTGCAGTTCTCCCGTTTTTACGCGCCGTTAAACAAGACGGAAATCCCCATCTATAGTTGATACCAGCTGATTGAAGAATCTCT
>NW_017320303.1:0-406 GCF_000935625.1 Nanorana parkeri
GATGACATTCTCATAGTTGGCTGTGGTGATACAGATGAAGACGCGGCGCATGACCATGATGAGAAGCTAATAGCACTACTGGAGCGTTGCAGGCAGGTGAGGCTGAGACTCAGCGTAAAGAAATTGCAGTTCAAGGTGCAAGAAGTCCATTTCCATGGACATATCCTGTCCTCACAAGGCTTAAAAGCAGACCCTGATAAGATTAGAGCCATTGTGGACATGCCACAGCCTGGCGATGCCAAAGCAGTACAGCGTTTTTTTGGCTTTGTCACATATCTATCTAAATTTATGCCACACTTGTCTGAGGTGTGTCAGCCGTTAAGAAGACTTCTGGATAAGGATGCAGTTTGGCACCGGCTTCCCATACATGACCAGGCAGTGGAGAAAATAAAACAATTGGTCACCG
>NW_017320304.1:0-406 GCF_000935625.1 Nanorana parkeri
TCCTGATGACATAAGTAAATAGCAGCATGGGACCTGGCATATGGCTGTGGAGCAGTATATTACAACAGAACGGTGAGTATATTTATTGTGGATAACTCCAGTGAAAAAAGTAAGAGGGTATCTAGGCAAAAAAAACACACGGAGGGGTGAAGTTATTAAATTTTGATCAAGTATTGCACATTAAACATGTTTTGTGGGGGCATCTTTTATGTGCAATAGTACACATCAAGGATACAGGCAGGGGAACAAAACCTACCTGACACTATTTCTTTATAGGTGACACAATAGGAAATGAAGGTCGGGGACACAGATCTTATGTGTTATATTTTAATACTCACACACAAAACAAAAAAAAGTTATGTCTAGTGTTCTACTTAAGGGCTTGTTTCCACCTGCCCGCACATCT
>NW_017320305.1:0-406 GCF_000935625.1 Nanorana parkeri
GGTCAGGGTGTGATGCAGAGTGCAGAGGACAGCAGTGTGACCTACAGTGCAGAGGCCAGCGATGGGGCTTCTAGTCTCAGGTGACGCCTCCAGTCCAGCATGCCCAGCTGCCTCCTTGTGCCCTCACTTCAGGACCCGCTCTTTCTCTGTCAATGGTAGCCCTGCAGTCTTATTCCTAGCCTATGGCAGCTGAAGTGGACGGAGGAAGTTGCAGGTGGCCACCGAGGAGCCCGGCTATTTAGCGGGCTTTCACAGAAAGGCCGCCGGTGTTCTGGCAAACCCCAACTCCTCAAGATCTCCAACGACCTGACTTACTTAGAAGTAAGAGGTTCGGCCTAGAAGGCTCTACTGCACGTGGGCCACTGGCGGCATTTCCCTACACACATACTACAGAGCAATAAAGTAT
>NW_017320306.1:0-406 GCF_000935625.1 Nanorana parkeri
TTCTCCTTTAAAGCAAAACTCCGGACAAACGTCCAGATATTCGGGTGAAATAGATGATCACAGCCATGGATTTATACACGGCCCCGTCTGGCAGGGAAGGGGGACCCGATCTTTCTCTTCTATCGTTATCTGCCCGGAGTTCAGCTTTAATGCTGCTGCTCCCAGAACATAGACGTCCAAGGAGTCCATCGAGTCTTTTCTTACATGTTTATCCCCGGTATGCTTACCGTCAGTAGTCCCCCTGGATTACCTCGTCTGGGAGTCTGTTCCCAGCATCCACTACTCTTCCTCTGAAAAGTGATACAGCCGATGTCTATAGGAGATATTTCCCGATTCTAGATCTGTAGACGGTCAGATTGTCCTTCTTTTTTCTTAACCTAAAGCCCTCGGAAAAGTTTAAAACCTT
>NW_017320307.1:0-406 GCF_000935625.1 Nanorana parkeri
AAATTGAAAAAAGGGCCTCAGTCATGAAGGGGTTAAACTGCCTGCCTCCACAGTTCGGGTATACAAATCCTGGCCGTGTTAAACAAATGAGGTATTAAAGATTTTTTATATGTCTTCCTGGGGATAGATATATGGTGGATCAGGAAACAAACTTTATTAAATTGTTTAAAATTCCTTGTGTGAATACAATACTCATTGCAGATGTTGCATGTAGGAATAAAAAAAAATGTTTTTGAAGTCTTAAATGTGGATTATAACATGAAAAAAAGGCCTTGGCAGCGAAAGGGTTGAATCATGATTCCTGAAATTCTGTGTTAACGGAGGATATAAGTGTATGGTGGAGTATCTTGTCAGTGAAACAAACCAACTTGCGCTAACGGAAATAGTAAAACTAAATTAAGATGGA
>NW_017320308.1:0-406 GCF_000935625.1 Nanorana parkeri
CTTATATTCGGGTCAATACTTTTTCCCAGTTTTTTTGGCTATAAATAGCCAAAAAAACTGAAAATAGTCTCTCCCTCCGCCACTCTGACTGGCCGCACCGCACAAGCAGCAGGTGAAGAGGTCCCACAACGTCACTTGTATCCGCCCTGATGCCTCAGTCTTGTCAGCTACCGAGGCACACCGCTCTCCATCCTGAAGAAGAAAAAACAAATTGCTACTTACCTCACCGCTCTCCATCCTGAGTTCCACGCTGGAAGGCTGCATTCTTCATTACTTTGGAGCACACTGACATGCTGATCTCTATCCAGCACCCTTGTGTGTGGAATTAGAAGTCTGCTAACTGCAAGTATACCAATAAGTTGACAAAGTTAAAGTTACATTAAACCCTCAGATTTTTTAACATAAA
>NW_017320309.1:0-406 GCF_000935625.1 Nanorana parkeri
AGCTGGCCCAGATAGGGATCACTTTGACACAGTTGGCCAGCTTGAACATACTGTATGTTGCTATATACTGTATGTGAACCAATAATCTGTTATGTAAATATTTTTTTGAAATATGTGAGAGTGTATAGTAGTATGCAGAGGGTTGATTCAGAAATGTCAATGTTCACATGTGATCACACCCCTCTAGCACCTCATGTGTTATATATTCTGTTTGGATTTGATCACAGACATATCTCCATTTCTTGTTACCATCTCTCTGTGAAGCTGGACTCAGTCACATTTATATAAAGAGAACAATAAACAGATAATTGTATCCAGTATGTATAACAAAATAAACGATACTATACGATGTACATACAGTATGTAAATGTTACATAGTTACATAGTTAGTCAGGTTGAAAAAAGA
>NW_017320310.1:0-406 GCF_000935625.1 Nanorana parkeri
AAAAACAACACATAGATATCTACATGCTTCTAGCTTTTCACCAAGTACAACCTGGGGACATGCCTTGCATTCACGGGGTCCATCACATTTACCAGCCATTTGGAATCCTGTACAACACTGCAGATTAATTTTCATATTAAAGTTTAACTTTCTATTCTTTAAGCATTTTTTCTTGCACATATTTAGAACTGTGATATTGGCCTAAAACCCTATCAGAGCACTGATTCAGTGCCTGAGTAAAGGTCCTAGAGAGTTTTGGAAGCTATCCCTGGACTTTCTCTGATATAACTCTAGATTGGACTTACTATGCACTGGCATCTGCTTCTGATCCTGATCTCCTGACTGGAACTAGGCTTGCCTAACAACTCTTCTGATAACTGTCACATAGCTTGGATTCTGGTCGCTG
>NW_017320311.1:0-406 GCF_000935625.1 Nanorana parkeri
CCTCATAGTTCTCCTTTAAACTAACACTTCAGATGTTTCAAAGGCGTTTTTAATCTTTGCATCTGTTACCATTTTATTTCTTTATTTCAAAAGTGAAATGTATCCGGAGACGTGTTTGTTCCTCGGCGGCCTGAACGCGTCCCGATACCCAATCTATGTATTTATATATAGAATGTTCCACACATAAGATGCGAGCCTCCTCTCGGCATGACTCCGCTGCATTTCCAGATGGGCTATTCATACCTTCGCTTCCACGCTGGCTGGATGAATGATTGAACAGCCTTCCAGGTACAGTGCAGCACCGCAACACAAACACATATGTTCGCATATAGAACCGTCGGCTATTCCTGGCACGGCATCGAATAAAAGTTGGCTCGATGCAAATTCCGCGCGGTCCCTGTCTCTA
>NW_017320312.1:0-406 GCF_000935625.1 Nanorana parkeri
TTGGTCACTGATTTTGTTTTTGAAAATGTCAGAAATGTTTAGTTGTACATTTTTAGTTGTTTGTTTATTATTCTCACTTTAACACACGAAAATAAACAAGTGAGATGGAAACATTTTTTTTCCCATTTAGTTGCATAATAATTAGGGATGCCCCGATATATCGGCCGCCGAAACATATTGTCTGAAAATGCCATTTTCTGCCCGATATAGCGGTGCATCCCATCAGGGAGGAGAGAAACTGTCACAGTGACCGAGGGCTGGGAGCAGCCGATGTCTCTTCTCCCTCACCGCTCAGCCTCCTGTCACAGATCGGCAGAGCCATGTGGGTGAAGAAAGCTTGCAGTGCTGTCACAGAAAGCTGAGCTCCGCTCGCTCAGCTTCCTGTGACAGCGTGTCAGGATGGAGA
>NW_017320313.1:0-406 GCF_000935625.1 Nanorana parkeri
CCCATTACCCTTAAGAGAACTATGGGGAAAAGCCCTAACCCAAAAGTTCTCCATTCAATGAATGGCCATCAGCGATCAGTAAAGCTCTCTATCGGTTGGGTGACAGATCTCCGGGGAGCTCTTCTCCGGCAGGTTATAAAACGTTACAAGGGACGGGATGCAGTTTTTTTAGTGGGCTGTCCTGTGGCGCAGGTAACAATGTATCCGTGTGCCTCAGTCCATTGAGTCTGAAGTTTCCCCCGGATTCTATCACACAGCTCACTTAACGGGGTGCTCCGAGCACTGACACCCCATCCATCAGTCCGGTCACAGCTGCTGGAATCCTTGGCGTTCTTATCAAGCAAGTCCTCTCCTTGTCTTCATCTATTGCCTTCATCTCACGTTTGGCAGGTCCGGGCTGTCTCCG
>NW_017320314.1:0-406 GCF_000935625.1 Nanorana parkeri
GGGGGTTGCAGACACTGAGCGGTTGGTTAGGTGGATAAGTTCAGCAGCAGCATTCATGAAAAACTGAAGGGGGATAGCCTGTGTAGAGGCAGGCCAATGAGGAGGGGGTTGCAATAGACGAGGTAAGAGATAGCGAGGTGTGTGTGTGTGTGTATGTATATACACACACACACACAGTTCTGCCACACAGAACTGGAGTGGCTCCTTCTCCCTCCCCCAGTCTAAGCTCTACTGCACAAGGGCTGCAAGAGGCTGCTACCAAGCCAAATCAGGTACTATTATTATTGATTGCACAGGTACATTAATTTGTAGCAGCTCCTACTTCGCTTCCTTTTGCTCTATTTGCTGCCATGAGTAAAGAGAAGAAGCCTTGTGTAGGAGCCCAGTCGCACCTTGGAGGAGGTTA
>NW_017320315.1:0-406 GCF_000935625.1 Nanorana parkeri
AGTGCATACTGTTTACTAAAACAAAGTGCATGGTGCGCACTGTTGCACATGTATAATGTGTGTGTGGGTAGGTAAGTGGCAGGAGCTGCTTGGCCACGCAAAGAGCCGCTCAGCTATCTTGGATCTACCAGGTCGTCCATCCTGATGACAGTGCTCCCTCCTTCACCCCTCCTGCCGGCTTCAGCGATACATTTCTCCTCGGATTCCCCGCTGCCTCTGCCCATACAGGCAGGGAGAGAGAAGCGGGGATTCGATGAGAAGCTGCAGGCTGTGCTGCCCCTCTACTCCCTGCTGCCCAGAGGCCATGGCCTTCGTGGCCTTGTGGGGAATTTGGCCCTGCCTGCAGCTTGTGTCATAGCGAGTACGGCTGCAGCTAACGATTATTTTCATAATCGATTAGTTGGCC
>NW_017320316.1:0-406 GCF_000935625.1 Nanorana parkeri
CACATTTTAAGGTCTCCAGTATTCCCAGGTTTCAGAACCAGTACTTTCCACATGCTTACCACTGCGGTTCCCCAGAAGGTAAATGTAAGGGGGTGAGCATTGTGGTGCATAGATGTACACAGTGGCAATACATAGCGGCGCGATATAGCCCGGACGGCAGATTCATTTTTGTGAAGGGCGAGTGGGTCCTACTTTATGCACATTTGCAAACGGTGTACCGCCTAATTTGGGCCAAATCCCTTTTTTGGCAGACACCCTGGAACAGTTGGGGGAATTCATGGAGGGGGTCCTGGTATTAGGACGGAGACTTCAACATGGTCCTTGACCCCATTCTGGACAGCTCGAGATCGGCCACACACCTCTCTTACTCAGCCCTCAGGAGGGTAAAAAAATGTCTGCGACACTT
>NW_017320317.1:0-406 GCF_000935625.1 Nanorana parkeri
ACCACGGCATCCCACGCTTTGCATTGCACTTGGTGATGTAGCAACTCTTTCATGCACGCTCCCAGGAGGACTACAGCCAACGTGATGACACTGGTATAGTGTGTTTAAATGGATGTGCTAAAGTTTACATGCATACAAAGCAAGTGTACTCTTTTGGAGATGCCTGCTTCCTAACAACAAAATACACTGGGCAGCTTCCTGACCCGGCGCCCTTCGTTGCTAGGATGCAAATGGCTCAAACCGCTTGGTGCCCTTCATATCTAGGATGCAGACAGCCCAAGCCTCCTAGCAACTCCTTGCCACCTAGTGTCCATTATTGCTAGGATGAAGGTGGCTCTTTTCCATCTAGCGCTTCATTGCTAAGCTCAGGGCTGTAGCTACCATGGAGCGAGTGAGGCACTCGCCT
>NW_017320318.1:0-406 GCF_000935625.1 Nanorana parkeri
ACTGAATGAATGGACGGATGGACATGGAAAAACAATGAACCAGAAACAAACTTAATGAATGGACGGATGGACATGGAAAAACAATGAACCCAAAACAAACTGAATGAATGGATACATTAACATGGAAAAACAATGAACCTGATACAAACTGAATGAATGGACGGATGGACATGGAAAAATAATGAACCTGATACAGGCTGAATGAATGGACGGATGGACATGGAAAAATAATGAACCTGATACAGGCTGAATGAATGGACAGATGGACATGGAAAAATAATGAACCTGATACAGGCTGAATGAATGGACAGATGGACATGGAAAAATAATGAACCTGATACAGGATGAATGAATGGACAGATGGTCATGGAAAAATAATGAACCTGATACAGGCTGAATGAATGGA
>NW_017320319.1:0-406 GCF_000935625.1 Nanorana parkeri
GACCCGAACTTCCCCAATCAGAACCTATCTTATGACCCGAAATCCTCATCATCCTTTGTGGGGTCATGTGACACCATAAAATCCCGGACTATGATGTCATAGCGGACTCTCTGCGTTCACAGGCTGAACAACCATCACTGTCCCTGTTTGTACTACAAGTCCCCTCCCCCCCCCAATCATTTCCACAACTACATGTCCAATCCTTCCCCGATCCTCACTCACCTTTTGGGGTGCGTTGATGACCCCGATGTTGTATCCGAATTGGAATGAGCCCAAGATGGCGGTGAAGACGGAGAGGACCAGAGTCTTGGTGACGGGAGTGCGGACCACCTGCTGTGAGAGAACCGAGAGGGTGTGAGTCCCCCCACAACGTCTCCGATCCCTACCCTTCCCCCACACAACGTCT
>NW_017320320.1:0-406 GCF_000935625.1 Nanorana parkeri
AAGAAAAAAAAAAAAAAGGTACATTCACCTAAGTGCAGGCCTCCTAATCATAAAAAGAAAGAAAATTAAGGTTTAATGTCACTTTAAGATCCGGCTGCCTATAGAGTAGCATTGGGCTTCAGATCAGATCCTTCCTGAAAAGGGCCTAAATGTTTTCTTGCATTACGTAAAAGCAAAACCAACAATTCCATTTACCATTCAAAATACCTTTCCCCCAGTGGGTACATACATCCTACAAACATGCACGCTCTACAGCTCGCTGCACTATGCGTACCTAAGCCTACCATGACTTCTGACTCGGGATGCACAGATACCAGTGCTGATATTTGGCATTTTCACAAGAACTACCAGGATTGCAGCTGTGGCAGGGCCCTGGCGCTCCACCACTGTCCTGAAATCATTCGTC
>NW_017320321.1:0-406 GCF_000935625.1 Nanorana parkeri
ATCCCCAGAATAGACCGGTGATCGTTCGATATTTAGATTTTACAGATAGGAATGCAATTCTCTATAATTATAGGTCCCAGCGCAACTTCATGGCGGGTGGTCATAAGCTCCTCATGTTCGCTGATTATTCGGCTCAGGTGTCTAAGCAGAGAAAGGCATTTGTGGACACATGTCGCATCCTTGTTGACCGGCGCATTAAATTTACCCTGGCTTACCCTGCGATCCTTCGTGTCACGCTTCCGAATGGTGACAATAAGGCCTTCACGTCCGCAGAAGATGCGCTGCGATATGCCAGATCCTTACACGAAACCCGCACTCATGATGACTTTAAACCAATTTAGTAGCGCTAGGAAAAATGTGAAATCAATCACCAGCTGCAACAATGTGTATAACCGTGATTAATGTG
>NW_017320322.1:0-405 GCF_000935625.1 Nanorana parkeri
CTCCAAGTGTTCTACTGAGTGCCAAACTGAGTGCCCCAGGTCTTCCACTGAATGCACCAGGTCTTCGACTGAGTGCCTCAGGTCTTCCACTGAATGCCCCAGGTCTTTTCCTGAGTGCCCCAGGTCTTCTACTGAGTGTTCCAGGAACAGTATTCAATTGAGTGCCCCAGGTCTTCTCCTGAGTGCCCCAGGGCGTCTACTGAGTGTTCCAGGAACAGTATTCAATTGAGTGCCCCAGGTCTTTTCCTGAGTGCCCCAGGTCTTCTACTGAGTGTTCCAGGAACAGTATTCTATTGAGTGCCCCAGGTCTTCCAATGAGTGCCCCAGGTCTTCCATTGAGTGTCCCAGGTCTTCTACTAAGTGCTCCAGGTTACATAGTTACATAGTTACATAGTATTTGAGGTT
>NW_017320323.1:0-405 GCF_000935625.1 Nanorana parkeri
TCATGCATCTGCCTCTGGGAGTCATGCCTGTGGCTCTCAGAATCTTGCAATGCCTCATGGTACTCGTAGTTCCACAACTTCTGAAGAGCCACACTTTGGTTACCCCTAATGTAAAGCGTCTCCCATTTGCATCAAAACAAATTGGGATTTAGGACCTACTGCAAATACCACCAACCGAGATCTGCTGAAGACTGGCCAACTGAAGACCAAGACTGGCCAACTGAAGGCCAAGAAAGCCAACGAGCTGGGAGACGGGCGACTCTGGATTTATTTGGGAGCCAATATTTATGTGTGTCTGCTGTTATACATATGTGATAGTAAGAGTGTTACAAATGCAGCAGCAGCTAGATATGGGACAACATTGTTTAGACCAGGGGTGCCCATTAGGTAGATCGTGATCTACCA
>NW_017320324.1:0-405 GCF_000935625.1 Nanorana parkeri
AGCCGAGGAGACTGAACGCAAATTTTTGAAGAGAGAAGCTCCTCCCCCTCCACTGCGCAGGCTCTTCAGATTGCTGTGTACACGTTCTGCCGCCTGGAAGAGAGAGAAGGATGAGGATGCACGCCTACACGCCTACGAGAACATGTGACCGGACCAGGGCCCCCCATGAGACCTCTCGGGGTTACATGGAACCATTCTCCTAGGACATGTGTGGAGTGACAATACCGCGTTTCCCCTGACATGACATGTATGTGACCCCGTGTTCAGTACAGGCAGCGGGCTGTCTGGGGGAGGGGCCACACTGCGCTCCTATCTCATTCTGTCTGTTATAAACTCTGTGCGCTTCCTTCTATGAAGCAGATCTTGGTCTCTCTGGGCGTAGCTCGGGGGGCGGGGACGATGGTC
>NW_017320325.1:0-405 GCF_000935625.1 Nanorana parkeri
TGACGGTGGAGATCTCGGAGGAGCATCGTGCGCTTTTCCGGAACATTGAGTCCGCTGGCGTTGAGAGAGAGGACTTTAAGAGGGGGCATCTCCAAGGCTCAGATGGGGTGATAGTAGGGGAAGAAGAAGAAAGCAGAAAAAGGAGGGGGAATGGGGGGGGATGAGAGGGAGAAGGAGCAGATGAGGAAGGTGGGTTAGTGTAGGGGGGAAAAGGAAGGGAAGGAAAGAAAAAGAGAGGTGTGTGGGGAGTTTAGTTGAGTGGGGGTAGTGGGTGACAACAACTAAAGCGCTGGTGAACCAGCTAGTCGGACCACCACAGGTCCTAAAGGGGAGTTAAGGGTCCCCGAGGGCCTGGGTAATACCAAAGGCCTATGTGGGGGAAGGTGGTGGGCTACGGCCTACGAA
>NW_017320326.1:0-405 GCF_000935625.1 Nanorana parkeri
GCACAGTGCAGTATATAAAGAACTAATACACAATGATCGGCGCTGGGCTATTATCCCTTTATACTGAGAACAAAGGAAACTATTCGGAGGTTGGAAGGAATAATGATACATTGTAATCCTCCTGATGGGTACGCGGCGTATTTAAATAGAGATCAGAGTTACAGGGGGCGGCGCGATTCCTCCCCGAGGGTCAGAGACCGAGGAATCTCAGGAGATGCTGCAGGTGGTACAGAGACTTCCCCCGAGACCTTTTCTATGGCTGACAATAGAAGCCCCTTGACCTCTGAACCCTGACCATTGACCCCTGGAGAGTCTATCCTCATCCTTCTCACTGATATACTAACAATGTAACACAAGATTCACTACACACTATTATTATACATGTATATAGCTCTGACATATACT
>NW_017320327.1:0-405 GCF_000935625.1 Nanorana parkeri
CAATATTAATGTAGCTCACACTCACCCCTACGGATCATCCTATGGATCCTTGCTAGCTGGTCAGTCTCCCTCAACTTTAGGTCACACCAGCGTTTGCGCAACTGGTCTTTGGGCCTGGTGACATTGAACTTGGCCTGCAAGCTCTCAATCACTTGATCGAGGATCCGGTCCTTCCTAATGTTCTTCTGCTCATGTTTCTGCAGCTTGCAGTCATAATCCTGCTGCTCCATCATGGACACTAACTCCACCATTTATCCTGGATGGACCTACAAGATGCCCTCTTTGGCCTGCTATTCTTCCCCTTTGCAGCAGTGGTCTTTCCCTGTGCACTTGATTGTCCCTCCATTTCTTCTGTCTGCTGTGCTTCCGGACGACGAGGTAATCGTACGCACCTGTACGAAAGGG
>NW_017320328.1:0-405 GCF_000935625.1 Nanorana parkeri
TACTGGATTTCAATGTATGACTTGGGTTCTGTCATAACAGTCGTGGCCCCTGATGACCTTTAAGGAGATGTTTCGGGAGGTCGTGCTGGCTCGACATGTTGTCTCTACTACTTACTCTGTGCTGGTGGAACCCACTTCTACACCTGAACTGGGCTTTATAACCAAGTGGAAAGGGGACCTCGACCTTAAGTTCAGTCAGGCGCAGAAAGAGCGAGTATACTCAATGGCTCACAAATCCTCTATTGCTTGTAAAGTCCAGGAACTCAGTGATAAGATAGTTTCATGGTGGTACAGGGTTCCGACACTGCTGCACTCAATGTTTCCTAAGGTTTGCCCTTGTGTTGGCCGTTGCTGTTTGGCCCCAGGGTCTATTTTCCACATTTTTTGGACATGCCCGAAGATTTC
>NW_017320328.1:2001-2268 GCF_000935625.1 Nanorana parkeri
ACAGCTAAAGGTATGTGGACTGCATTACAAAAGCTGCATGAACGTTTAAACCTCAACAGTAAACTATATCTGCTATGCAAGCTATATAAGATGTGGCTAGAAAAAGGCCAAGGAATGTGTGAACATATGAATGCCATGCTGGAAATCATAGAACAGCTACGTGCAATAGAAGAGGAAATTAAAAATAACCACATGGTGGCATTACCGCTATGCAGCCTTCCATAGTCATACAATGCTCTTATTAACACTCTAGAAACCAGACCTGAG
>NW_017320329.1:0-405 GCF_000935625.1 Nanorana parkeri
AGCTGCCGGCTGTGGAATCTAGCCACTTGCAGATGAATAGGGTGGGAGGGGCTGGAAAGATGAATGGTGGGGCGGCAAGGACTGCTATCACTAGTAGGGGGTTAACCGATATTAGGCCCACTACTTGCTGTTTACTTTCAACTGCTGGCAATGGAATCTAGCCACTGGAAGATGAATGGGGCTGGGGGGCTGTGGGGAATGGAGGCTTCCCTTCACTGCCATCACTAGAAGGGGTCAACCAATATCTGGCCTACTGCCTGCTACTTAAGCTGCTGGCTGCGGAATCTTGCCACCGGCAGATGAATACGTAGCCTGGTCACTGGGCTATGTGTTCATCTGCCGACGCAATATTCTGCAGCTGGTAGTAAACAGAATATTGGTACCTGATATCAGTTATCGGCCTGA
>NW_017320330.1:0-405 GCF_000935625.1 Nanorana parkeri
TAATCGTTAATCTTTTTGATCGATTAAATTTTTTTTAATCGCTAATGAAAATACTCACCTCTCCCCCGGCTTCCAGGAGTCCCGTCAGAGATCCGGTGAAGTCACGGACATCGACGTCACCAGACTCCTCCCCCCTTCCCCAAGTGGCTCCGTTGGCTAATGAAGGGAAGGGGGAGGAGTCCAGTGACATCGATGTCCCCAAGTGGCTCCGTCCGCTAATGATGAAGGGAAGGGGGGAGGAGTCCGGTGACGTCAGTCCCCGAGTGGCTCCGTCGGCTAATGAAGGGAAGGGGGGAGGAGTCCTCCCCCCTTCCTATCGTTAGCCGACAGAGCCACTTGGGCTGGTGAGTTTGCCCAATAAACCTTCTGCACGAGCGCCAGCCAAGGCATTGGCGTATACACATA
>NW_017320331.1:0-405 GCF_000935625.1 Nanorana parkeri
CACATCCTTACACACTACAGTTATATCATCCATATATGCAATCACCTTCAAACACCTCCCACCACTCCCCGGTACTTCCATCCCTCTCACACATTTATCTTTCATCATCATACGCACCAAAGGCTCAATTGCACAAACAAATAATACAGGTGATAACGGACACCCCTGCCTCACTCCCGCCTCCAATACCACACTCTCCGTTAATCCCCCATTCACCAGAACCCTACTCACACTATCTTTATACAGGCCTCTAATCCATCCAATCATCTTCCCTGGTATCCCCATTTTCTCCAAAACCTTAAATAAGAAACCATGAGCAACCCTGTCAAACGCCTTTTCAAAATCAACTGCTAATACCGCCACCTCCTGCTTCCTCTCCTTTGCATACCACAAAACATCCCTCAA
>NW_017320331.1:1894-2268 GCF_000935625.1 Nanorana parkeri
CCACTACCACCTCAGTCTCCTCCTTCGCCTTGCCCTTCTTCGGCTGCTGGTACCCCATGACTGATTGCAGACTCTCCACCTTTCCCTCGCTCATAAAGGAGCCGACCGATAACGAAGAGTCCGATTCCGCGCTTGTATCGCAACCTAGCGCACTCGTATCACTCGAGAACTCCTCGATCCTCTGAGAAGGAGCCGCCTCCTCCCCCACCAACTTTCTCTTTAAGGTACCTGGCGTCACCTCCATGCCTTCTGCGCCACCATCAGCCACCTCCTCACGACCCTCACCTTCCGCCAGTAAAGGGACAGGGGATACTAAAACAGGCAACACCTTCTCCCCGCCCTTGGCTTCACAAGGCACTGGGTCAGGGCCTAAG